>NT_177421.1:501266-522612 GCF_000188095.3 Bombus impatiens
CAGTCCGCCGGCGACTCTTCAATGAGAACGACGACGGTTCCGTGGCTGGGCGAGCGTTTCCACCGGGTGTCACGTTTCCGTCGACGGAAATAAATGCGTGTGCCGAAGTGCGTGTCCCTGCTCGCGCCCTACGTCGTCCCGTCCCTAGGATCGTTCGGGAGAATCGTCCACGAGAAATTCCACTCTCGTTGTGTGCCGGTCCGTGGCAATTTTTCCAACGCCGCGCCTCGTCGCCTCTGAACCACGATCGCTTCCTATTACACGCGGCTGTCAGTCACAAAAAGGCAACTGCAAGCGTTGTCTGCTACCATCTACGCTTTTCAGAATATCGATCATCCGATCCAGAAATTCTACCACGAAGACTCCGGTACTATCGGTACGCAGTTATTGTTCCGTGTTTGTGGATGGGTTGTTTGATCGGTTTGAAGGGGGATTTCGGCGACGCGGCTGGGCAAACAGAGAATTCGTAGCGATAGGTAGTGAAGAGAAGGATTGATTGATTGATGACGAACCGTGGGTGCGAGGTTGGATGGGTTTGTTGGTGTTGCGGTAGGGAAACGTAGGGTGAAGTATCTTTCGCGGTTGCACTATGCTTCACCGGAAAATCTCGGCAAGTTCGTGGTTGCATCGTTCGAGGTAGGAATACCGGAGCACGTTGCGATCATTTTTCCGGAGTTTTGACTTTATGCTTTCTTTTGATAGAATAATTGTTAGGGTCGCTTCATACCTGCAATCTTTCTCTCATTTTTCTTTACATAAACATTCGTGCAAACGGTAAAACGTGAACGTTATTGAAAAAAGCTGAACGAGTTGCAAGGGAAATTTATCTCTAAATATTTCTTCGTCTGCGTTAATAGGAAGCTAATTAAAGAGCCAGCCATCGACGAGTCAGTGAGAGAAAACGATTCAAAGATCGCTGAACATTGTCGAAAAGGGGTGGAAAGAGATCGGTGGACCGGTGAAAGATTCTGGTCGTGCGAAGACAAAGCGAAACCGCTTGTTCAATCTAAATTTAAGCTACGGTAGTCACGTTTCAAAAACGTTTGAACCTCGTTTACCTCCCGAAGTACGGGCGAGCAAGTTTAATAAAGGCAGTCGGGTAGAGGGTAGTTCGCAACGAGTCCAACTTTCTTGCCGAGGACTTTTAATCTCGTGATCCGTCGGCCCGTATCAATCTCGAGTGCCGAGGGACAGAGACGAAACGAGAGAGGACGCGTCGTTTCGGCTCGCACCGTCCTCCGTGTTACGTGAAAACGCGCAACCCTCGCGGCGGCCAGGGGTGAGTTTCGTGCGTTAACCCTTCGCCAGCTGCGAGACCGACGTACACGCGGCCTAATTAAATCGTCTCGGCCACGAACAAAATATCTCTATACCCGGCAGACTTTAAATTTATGGAAAAATTTTCGCGGATGAGTCTCTTTATTCCTTTCAATCTCTGGTAAAGATCGAAAAATATTTCCATTTACGATGTGAAGGATATTCCTTTCAAAAAGAAGAATGTTGTTTCGCTAAAATATAACATTGTTTAGACGATCACGAAGCTGTGCTCCTTTTTCATGTATATTATATCGATAAACAAGTGAATGTATGGTGCAATTACGTCGTTGATTATGGACGGCACTTTGTGTAAAGTGGAGTGATTGGAGGATGAGAAGTTGATGAAGAGCCGTCCTCGGAGTAAGTGATTCATGGTGACTCGTGTTTTCGTCAAGGAAACGAACGTAAGTGTCAGAAACATTAACAAGTAGCGGAAGCTCCAATTGTAGCAATTCTATTCCTATTACTATTCATTCCAAGCTTTCGCTTCTAGAAGAAGAATGCACTGGGCTGCAATTCGCGAAATAGGAACACGGATAAAGAATAAAAGTATGACAATCACAGCCAAGCTACTCGCTATAGACACTTCGACTTTTCATCTTCCGTAACGTTGTACCCCACGTCAGTATCAAGGCCTCGATTGTTGAAATCGAGAGAAAATCGATGGTCGACGTCAGACATAATACGCGTTGTTCCGAGCGAGGAACACCGTACTCACTGCGATTCGTTTCACGTTTTAACGCGAGCTTCGCATCATCAACGACGGTCATCCGCGAGAGCAGTGTCGTTCGATTATCGATTTCGCCCAGGAAACCGATTTTCGTCGCTTGAAACGCGTGGGCGCGAGACGTCACCTATGACAAACGTCCACGCGATTTTTCGCCGACGTTCAGCCGCAATTCGTAAAAAGAGATCACGAGATAAGCGTTTCGATCGATACTTGGATACATTCGTTTTCGGAGCTCGACCATCAAAGTCGTCACACGGGTTTTCTCGCGTGCAAGTGACGCATCATGACAAATCAAGCGACACGATATCCTGATTTTATTCCTAGAAACACACGCTATGCACTTCGCCAACAAATTCGCCGACTAATTCAAAACCTGCGTCGGAAGAAGCTGAGAAGAAAATTGATGTGAATCCCTATTTAGAAAGCACATCCGTGACCTACAGAATCAGTCTTGGAAATGGATAAGATAAAGAGGTCGTAATTGGAAAAAAGACGAGACGAGTCGATGGAACCGCTATCAAAGGAATATCAACGGCATCGCGGCATAAATATGTATACGCGTTATTTGCATGGCAAACGCAGTGACGATCTTTGTTACCGATATCGTGATGATCGCCGAGGATCGCTACCGATCTCTGACGTCACAA
Source organism: Bombus impatiens (assembly GCF_000188095.3). NCBI lineage: Eukaryota > Metazoa > Arthropoda > Insecta > Hymenoptera > Apidae > Bombus > Bombus impatiens. Next base: position 503,961 of record NT_177421.1, read on the forward strand.
GGTTGAATTCTGCGAACGAAAGAACCCTAGCAGGCTACCGGTATTTCGCTGCAGCCTGAATTTTGATTCTCTTCTGTCACATTTTAATGCGCAGCCATACACGGCTGGGCATCGACCGTGCGCGGTGCACGCGCGTGCATTCCTCCGACGTATCTCTCACCCGCTGTTCCTCCTTCGATTTGCACCCTTGGGAACCACCTACTTCCAGGGTTCTCGAAGATGGACAGCGTCGATTTCGTTTCGCCTTCGTGTCTGATCCATCTCGATCTCGCTAAAGAAGAATTTCACAAAGAAGCCAGAAATTTGAAAAAATTACGAATCTCGCATACAAGTGAAATAGGTGATCTGTAACGTATACGTATCTTTTATCGATGATTTTAGGGATCGAAATCATACTTTGAAGAAGATGCAGAATTTTCTCTTTCTTTGTTATGTATCCCGAGAACAGTGAGAGATATCGGGAAGAAGCTTAGATATCTTCTTTTTCTGTCTACGATAGCGTGTGAAAATTCCTTTCGAAAAATCAATATCTTTCGAGTTACTCCTAACATCAGCTCTTAGAAGTCGAATTTTCTTCGTAGAGAAGGATATTAGGTACCTTAGGAGTACGAGGAAGCTTTGTTATCGCGTATTAGAAAAGAAAACCAGGCTAAGTCAATCATTTGTCCAGGTAAATCCGACAACGTGGTGCTTGCAAAGCCCACCAAGGACCATTAAACTTCTGGGACGACCCTTACAACGTTTCCAGTTTCCTAGTTCTGAAGCGATACCGGTCGAAGCATCGCTCTTCAAACGATCAGCGATCAAAACCATAAAACCGTGGCAATCGGGGCGGGGGGTTGCGTACTTCACCAGCGTTTTACGGCTTCATTAAGTTGCCGTTACGAGGTGGATACCAGAGGCTGAACAAAGTGAGCTGAACGCGGCGCAGCGATAAACCGCGCCGATTTATGAATACCGTGAGAACCTTAACGATCGTTGCTAATCATTTCTGGGATGGCAGGATGGTCCTCGTATCTGGCGAGATTACCGCGCAAATTCGAAAAGCCGAGATAATGGTGGGACCGATGGAATTCTCAGCACGAGATCGCTTCCTCGATGGATCGATGCTCGAAGAAACGAGGGCAAATAAAATAAACCGCTTGTGGCTTTAGAAATGCATTAGCCTACTTTAGTGGTGCAATGAAGTAGCTGCTCGTTCAACGAGAAATTGGCTATGTTTAGAGCGGAATTACGATAGGTTCTGCTGATCCTTCCGATTTACGTATATACGAGATTTTGATTAACGTAGCAACGGAATGTTTCAATAATTCACCGTTCTTTCCCGACAAACGTATCTACGAACTTCGATGCCAGAAATCCCTCGACGCGTTGGCGCACGCGCGCGAACTTCAATTAGCGGTCGCTGGCAATTAACAATGTACACGGTACTCGTTCGCCGTGGCCGAAAATTCGGAGGAACAGCGGATACGCCGCGAATTAACGATTAAACCGATCGAACCGCCCCTATCACCTCCATTTTTCCCCACCCCTCTGTGCCATGTACATGTCGCCGATTTATCTTCCCGCATTTTTCCCTTCGTGGAACAATTTCGGGAACCTCGCAATGGGAAACAACGAATTTCATTCAATATTTTCCACCCCTGCTCCTCCACCACTCTTTTCCCCTCTCTCGATAAGTAAAATCATATTACTTTAATCAATCCTGTCAATAACGTGTATGTTACACGAAACATTTTGAAATTTCTGCTGCACTGTTATGAGACTCCGCTATCAAGATTATACCGATAAAGTTTGAAAGAAAATTATTTAAACGGACAATATTATATTAATAAACCTAAATATTCAGTGGAATAATACTTAACACTCGTTGTATGCTTAAGATGGCTATTCATGCTATATACTAATTCTCTGCTAAATATCTGTTCGCGATGAAAATATCTCTCAATTTCTATAATACATTCTCTATGTACAGATTCGTTTCAAACTTTACCGATTTAACGCGTCTTGTCCTAGTGTCAACGTATAATATTTCGAAATGTATCGTAACACGTATAATATCAACATAGAAATTTTCTATGTTACACGTTCAAGTACTTTCACGAGCCAATATACATCCCCATCTCAAAAAGTTCACAAGGAACATCCATCCCGTGTGACCCAGTCTGCCGAGCAATTTTTCCGTTCTGGCGCAATTAATCGTTAGGATCGGTAGTTTGCCAAAATCACCAAATTCTTTATCCCACAGGCGGATGCCGGGAACAACCACGACATATCCGCGGCAATCATCCCAGGAATTCGACGAATCTACCGGAAAGACCAAGGGAAAAAGGAAATATCTGGGTTAAGCAGTCTTCTGCCAATTCAAGCAGCGAAGACCAACAGATGCGTCGAAGATCCGTGACCTTCGACTGGCTCGGCTGAAATCCAGTCGCACGGTGGACCGAAATCTGATAAACGAAAGGCTGTACCAAGGTAGATTCAACAGAGATCGCTGTGGATCGCGCGATACGATGAAAATCGTGGGCAAAGGCGCGCCAACGTTTAATCTCTGCATAGTTTGGCGAAAGTAGACGATGCTTGACGCTCTTCCATCGAGTGTTTCTGCTCGGAGCAGCACCGTGACTGACGTTCGACTGGCTCGTTGAATCGATCCGGCAAACCCGGCCGGGTTATCGCGCGCGATTGTCGCGTAGCAATCATGCCGATCGAACTGGCCAATCGTTACTAGAGCGGTAACGGCGATGGCTCGTCGTGCTGCCGATCCGGGGACGATTGATCTTGGTGATCGCGCGTGCTAGTGACTTGCCAGTGTCAAAGTGGAATTATGCTAGTGTGCATCGCGACGTCTCTGCGGCGCGCTTCGCGCTTCTCGCCCTCTTCTCTGCCTGCTTCCAAGGGTAAGTGTCATTTTATTTGCGCTTGCAATTTTTCTTTTGCGACGACTGACTCGCCAATCAATCTGGACGCAAATATTGGATTATTTCAATATCATGTACAATTTAATATTAGCGCATCCTGTACCCAATTATTTTCAATAATTCGTGTCCATTACGTATGCAAAGCTTCGTAATAAAGATAGGCATTGTGTGAAAATTATTCGTTAGCATAAAGAATCGTGGCTAATGCAAAGTTTCATGTTGAATTAACACATTCGTTGAATGCTTTAAAAAGGATTTAGGAATAGAATCAGTTGCGAAACGAGTCGACACCAACAAAGTTACAAAACGTTGTTAACTGTCATCGTATTCGGACAGGATGATACTGTTGCGCCGATTTGATCCTGCAGAGTGTCGCGTCGAATGTCGTGTCGAGTATCAAAAGATCGGGAGCTCGGACATGTATGGAATCATCGCGGAACTCGTTCTCGAACACGGCCACGTCTATGGTCCAATGATTCTCCTCTGTTTTCTCGACGTATTTTGCTTTGATAGAGCTTAATCCGTTTATATCCGCGAGGTCGGAGGCTAGCTACCGAAAGGGAGGCGGCTGGAAATTTTCAATCAACGGATCGCTCGTCCATTTGCCGGATAACTTGTTTTCCCTTTGTTTGCGAATTCGAGCTCGAATTTCCCGCGCGTTCCCGTCAGCCGGAATAAGGCTAAAATCTCTTTGCGTTTACTTGTTTTTCCATCGTCCGTGTTTTTTTCTTTGCGAACCACCGCGACTAAATGCGTTTGACGCGGCGGCTCATCGGGGAAAATGTAAATCGCATCAAAAAAGTTCCGCTGTCCACGTTCGACCGTACTTAAAAAAAGAAACACCAAACTTGAATCGCCTGACTTTTCCCTAATTTTGAAACTGTTCAATGTAAGTGTAGAACGTTTCGTTGAAATTCACGCGGATGTAAGATATGAACGAAAATTCGAATAAAGAAAATCTTAAATATTTACACAGCCAGCGGAGAGAGGAACATAATCGAGCCGTCTCAAAGGAAAACGTAACATCCTATGATATTCACGGGGAAAGTGTACGCACATGCATCAAAGTGTCGGAAATTGTTTTACATTTTACTTGTTCGCGGATCACACGGCCCCCGTTCAGCCGATCGGGAGCACGTAATCACACTTTACACGCGTGACAAACGCTATTTGTCTTCAAACTTTGTCGTAGTCTCGGCGAGTGTATGGGAATGCGCCAACTTCTTTCACGCTTCTCTTCTCCTAAACCATTCGTTCCCCTTTCCAGCATGCCAACGTTATCACACCGAATACGATGAAATAATATGAAATTGCAATTATTGTTTATCTGTTTGTTTACCTGCTATGACAACGACATAAGGCGTGTACTAAAAAGATCGAAATGAAAGATACGTATATTGAAAAATATAAAGTACAAGAAGGGCGACAAGCTTTCTATCGATATATTTTACGCGGAACCACTCAAATCAACAAAAAATGCGTCGTCTTAAATCCATACAGTTTCTGTGAAAAATTAGGAATTCGACATTTTGTCTATTTTGATAAATCTTTTTATATATCCACGAAGGGGCGAAAGAAGGGAAAATGTAGAGAGAACGCAATATATCGTTACGTAACGTGTATGCTTGAAATGACAATGATTGGCCGAAATTCGCAGAAGCAATGGCAATTAGAGAAGGAAACGAGTATTTCATCGCGTCTATCGATAGCATCCTCGTCAAATTTACAAAACGAATTACCCGATAGTTGAAAATCCTTCAAGTAATTAATTGTCCCTGATTACATCGTTAAATGATCCGGTTCAAGCAGAAACGATCGGCAGCGCGAAAATTGCTCGGCTCGAATTCCGCGAACAACAGAGAGAATTCGCTTATTTTACCGAATCGCGTTGATACCGGAGTCGAGATAACGGTCGTATTTCCAGTCAAAAACAAAACAGCTAATTAAATATTTTTATACCAGGTTAAATTTCGCTAGCCAAACGATTCATAAACTACAGATTCTTCGCTCGTTTGTACTAGAATCGTAAAAGTTCGCCGAGGTGAATGTACATAGAACAATTAGAAAATCGCCGAGTGGTCTAGCGTTTTTTAGCTGTCTGGCAATTTCGCGTCCCGATAAATACTCCTTTTCCTAATTGGACAAATAGGCGCCGAATACGAATAAGTTATGGGAAGCTGCTCCCCTTCGTGCAAATAATTGACTTCTGTCAATATTTGGACACGAGTCTGCATTTATTTTGTTCCGACCTATGGAAATTGTCTCGAGTCGAAACAACGACGTGTAGTGTTGATAAAGTTAGTGGAAGAGAATTCGTGAAATTTCACCGAGAGACATACTGGCTCACGAAAGTCCGTGAACATTTTCTATGGCAAACATTTACGTCCACATTGTATGTATCGTATAAAACGTCTTCAAATTTCATTAGCGCTATAATGAGACACGACTGTCACGATTATATTGCTGGAATCTGAAGGCGATCTGAGAATGTACATAGAAACTACGCGATATTTAACAACATATAAATCTGTCGATATAACTTTACGATATAACTTTTCCAATATAATCATAGTCTCGTAAGAGTGCCAATGAAATGTCCAAATGTTTCGTATAAATGCTAGAAACGTTTCCACAAGTCTTGGTACACTTTCGTGAACCTGTGTATATACAAAATACTAAGAAACTCAAACCATCGGTCAAAGATGCGTTTTCGATACTTTCAAGAGAAAGATGTTCTCTCGTGTGTCTCGCATGATGAGAGTGGGACGTGGAACTGTAATTAATTAATCCAATTGCTGGCATCGGTCGAAGAATTGCCCGGTGACATTTGAATTGCGGTTGGTAACGCGATATTTGCCGGCCACTCGAAAGTGCAGCGCACTTTTGGTACTCGGCCAAAGAGACGTCCGGCCGTAAGACGTCCGACTATTCCGATGCATTAGCGTATAATTTATCTACGGATGGCAAAGATTTATGTACGTTGCATCGTGCGTTACGAAATATGAGTTTACATTGTGCACTTCCTGTGTTATATCGCCGAAGTGCAACGAACCGAGAGCGGCCCCGAATTAATATTGACAGTCGACGATATTCGCCTTTCGTTCGAAACAAAGATACGCGATGTAAAAGGTCCGCGGAGCTCAAAGGGATTTCCGGTTTGTTTGAGAGCGCGTCGTTACTGGCGAACGTTAACGACGGAAGCTTTTAATACTTTTTTCCCGTTCTCCGATGGGAAATGCCTTTATCGTAGAGGCTGGTCAAGAAAATTCCCAGGATGTTAACGCTGGCTCGAAGCCTTTAGCAACGCCTTTAATGACATTCTTTGGCATACGAAACGGTTCGGGCGAATTACCAAAGCGAAACGCCTGTCAGTCGACTGATCTCCTCGAGAGAGCAGGGGCCAACGCGATGGTAATTGCACGAGATCGTTGTAAACGGCGTTCTAAGGGTTTCTCGGTGCATTCCTCCACGACCACAAGCATTACCATCCCACCCGAATCTCAGCTTGCCAAGGTCGAAATTTACGCGCGTATCGCCCTTCCAAACAAGCTATTTGCCGAATTTCAACGAGTCCAACACCTTTTAATGTGCAATCGTTATTTTCTATACGAAAGAACAATACCAATGATCTGAATTAGGAAATTATGCTTCGGGAGCAGCCAATTAAAATAAAAGCAATTTAATCAAAGGCAAGTCACAATTCAAATACCTTTGAGGTGGCACACGATGGAAAAGCTCTCGGGCAACATCAATTATAATAATTATCCGTTGAATATGCAGAGAAAACGTGGCAGAATATAGCGATACGGATGACACAGTTTCCGGTGATTGGTATGCAAGCCGACAAACAATATCAAAGTGACAGGAATTTCGAACTTTCAACGAGCCATTGTTCCCGATACTATATAATATTAATTACTCAACTTCTAACGAATATAAGTTATGCTTTAACAAAGCGATCTTGACGAGCTCGTTAGAGTATCGCGCTCAGTTTGAAATTAACGACCCTCCATGATTGCCTGTAGCTCTTTGGCTCATTGTTCGATTATTAACAGTTCAGATATTGTTCGTGAAACGTTTAGCGGTGTACGAGCATCGACTGATTACTCTTCGAGCACCGGCGGGACCTTCTATCGTCATATCCGATTTCTCGGGTTACTCCTCTCCGGATCAAACTATTCCCTGTTATATAAAACAAACTTAACTTCGAAATAGAGCTCGTGTCGCAAATTCCTCGCGCACTAAAAAATATCGACTGTTATTAGTTTTTGATGAATTCTTATTATTAAGTTTTGTAAATTAGGACTGCCATTTGCTTTATATTCTATCACACGCTAATTTTTCTTCGCCTACGATTTCCTACAATACATCTACGATTTAACCATGTTGAGGAAATATTTATGGCACAATGACGGCACTTATTTTGGCAATTATGGAATCTTTCCCTTGCGTTCCTGATTTGTGCAATGAACTTCTATAATATATTCTAATATATCTTCTAACCTTGATATAACGATAAGCTATTGAACTATTTCACTGCTTCGTCTTTAGAAGTCTTTGGAATTCGTCGATAAAGGTTATGATATATTTATATGATATGAATATGATATATTTTATGATGTATTTATATAATACGTGTTAAATTTATAGAAAGCAATTGTATGGAAAGGTCGTATAGGATTTACGAGGCACAGTCTGACCACCGCTGGTACAAATCCCTCTGAATTTTTCTCGAAAGCTAAAAAGATTCCAGAGAAAATAAAGCGAATGTAATTTACAGCCTATGCCGGAAGTCGTTGAATCGTCGAGATTAGCTCGACAACGCGATGGCAGACCTGCGTCTGACACCTGCAAGGCAAATTAATTCGCGACAGCTGTCTCGGTCGTCAGAGACCGATTAAGTGGTGGGTGGAGCTGAGCGGTCGTGTAACAAATTAGGTCTGGTCCGACTGGGTTGCTACATTGGGACGGCTCGCGGAAATAGCGATCGCGGGGTCGTCGAAGCCGCGCTTCGGCGTTGGCCAGATAACCTGACCGCTCCCACCGATAAGCGAGTACTCGTCGCGGCTTCATTATCGCGCGACAATGGGGTCAGATCGCCGCGATTCCTGCCCGAAACGACTCCACGATCCATCCACGCGGTCTCGATAAAGCGGCTACGGATTTTTATAATCGCTCTACGCCGCTGTTATCTGGGATCGTTCGGTTCCGCCATCCCGATAATGCGCACGATGGATGTTGTGACCAATCTAGTTATCGACGCATAATTCTTTCTCCGGTATTTTTAATGATTTCGATAGAAATAGCTTCGTAATCTCCACCAATGACGATATCATCCGAAACAAGAGAACAAAGTACGGCAATAAATTGGAGATGGTAAAAATTGCAGCTGAAATTGTTTTACTTTCAGCTAAAATACTCCAATAGCGGAACGTTGCAGGAACGGTTAGTCGAACGTTTATCAAGCATTAAGTGTTTGATCCATACTTCATCCGACAATCGAGCAAATATTGACGTATCATGAGGAACGCTACAACGAATCATTCCAGCAACTAAAACAATTTGAAACGCAACAATGTTTATTTTACCACGACAAATACAACGCGAAAGCTAGACTTATATGCTGGTCCAATTCGTTGATCGATAACGAACAAACTTGGGCATAACCGCATTTTCTTTCAGCGATGCGCTTTTCATCTGGCAATCGTACAAACAGTACATCGGTTCGATGTTTCGCGCGAAAAGCTCAGTCAGAGTTAAGTATTATTTCTGGAAAGGCAAGCGGAAAATAAACGACGAATCGATGCCCGTCCTACGTAGCTGGATTATTTCTGGATAAACCTAGAGATGCGTCCCGGCCCGTTGTGATTAAAAACCAATACACGTGAAACAATAATCAGGTCATTAGAAGTAGCCATGATTGGAATTGTTCCGGAAGCCGGTAGTTCTCAATCCGCAGTATCGAGTTTCGAAAATTATTTTGGTACGAGTGGTTATTAGTCGGGAACAAAGGGGAACCCCAAGAACAGCTAAACAGCCGACGAGAGTTGCTCGTGCAGACAGAGCAGAATTTCACCATTTACGTCAGTTAACAAGTATGCACTTATTTTCCACGTAAAACAAAACAGATGAAAATTATATCCCTCTCTAGCGATACGATGTGTTCGCTACGGTCTCGTTCATAATCACGACGGAACAATGATTTTACGTGAAACGTTGCTTCTTTTATCCCACGATATATGCCAAAATACTGTAAATACTCACTGTAAATACTTTGTAAAGAAACAGCCGTGCGATGCTTTCAATATTTCATTGCTGAATTTACGAGTTCATTTAATCATACGTTCTCGGGTTTCTATCCGTTGTTACGAGTGGTTTAATGTTAATTTCGAAATAGCTCGCGCACTCTAAAGTATCGATGGATATAAGCTACTCGCGGGCACGAAATATTCCCAAAAATAATATTCATCCTCGATAGTAAAACTAGTGGAAAGCTTTGAACTTTCTTTGTCTCGGTTCCTTAATTTTGCGCTGCTCTGTGGAGGAATCTTTGCCGAGTGCGCTTCCTCCCTAGCCGATAGCACTCATGAACAAAATAATCTCCGAAGCGCGGAAGTATATTCCTTCTCGCGAGAACGGGCTGGGCTAATTAATTAGAAGCGTTACGCGGGTTACTTCGAGGTAATTGCCCGGTTGGCGCGGCTATACACGAGTTACGCTCGAAGCTACATCGACCATTAATTTCAGGGAAAATACGGAGCCACGGGTGCACGGGTGGTAAAAGCAATAAGTTCTTTCTCTGAACTGTCTACGAATCGCGTTTCACACTCAAGAGACGAATAAAATGATGTTTTCAAATTAGAGTCATGGCTGAGAACAAAATTTTCTCTTTTTTCTATGGAACCTAAGTAATCGTATTCTTGGCTTTATCTCGACTATGGCGCATAGAAAATGGAGCAAAAGAGTCCGCCTTGTGTACGAGTCCTTCTTTTTACCTCTTTCTGCGCCGTTTTCTACAAAATATCCTGATAAAATGCCACTCGTGGAGATAAACGGGAAACCGGTGCCGTGGAAATTTTCTGAGACGTCGCGTCTCGGCGTTCGCGTTTCATCGTCGATTGGTCTCTCATCGACGACGTCGGCGTATTCGTCGTGTCGCTCCGGGAACTCCTAACTCTTCCACCTGCGCTTATTCTTCTCCTTGTGTTTTTATTTATACATTCGTCTTGTTCGTTCGGCTGCCTTTTTACAGGCGGTCGGAGCCAACAAACACGTTTTCAGACTCACGATCACGTCTCTTCTAGGTTGGAATAAATTCGCTGGATGGCGTAAAAAGTTTTATCGATGCTTCGAGATACAACTGCCTCGATAATAAAATTCGCACGAATACTCTGCAATTTGAAAATCGCGAAAATGATGGGTGAAACACGACATACGTTAAACATAGAATGTCTCGTAAAGGTGATGGCAAACTTTACAAGCACGTGAAGCATGTAGTTCGTCGAAGGAAATGAGTGTGCCTTAATGGACATGGATCCAATCGATGCAAATATCAATGCACGTTTCTAATTGTGCAGACACAACGATTCGATAATCGGCCTTACAACCGTCTAGGTTGATCGAATCGATAATGGAATTCCATCGGGGTATCTTTAAACCGCGTGCCATATTGGCCGTAATAGAGGGGTAGGGACGCGGAATGGTCGGGCAACGAGAACTCCATCAATCCGTTTCGCGGTTTGATTGAGTGCCAACGGAGACCTGTCAGCAGAGACTAGCATAATATCTCGCGTGTGATAATCGAGTCTCGAATTCGGGAGAACGATGGTCGAGGATTACAGATGATCGGGTCTCCGAATTACAGAATCGGGAGCTCTCTCGCCTCGCTACTAGTAGACTGTTCTCTCGTGTATGGAAAATGATTCCCATCGTGTTCGCTGCACGTATGCCGTCTCTTAACGCTTTGATGGACGGTCTGTTGAAGGAAATACAATGTGCCACGTGTGCCGAAACTCGCTGTCGAAGCTGTAGCATCCTTTACAGTCGAGACATCAGTGTCCAGAACATGATTGAAACGTGAGTCGTCTGAAACGTGGCTGATGCGATGCAATGCGTGGATTTATTGAAAAATATCGATCAGGTATCGTGGAAAGCTAGCACAAAGACGCTTTCACTGTGAAATGCGAACAAGATGTACTGTAATGATGAATGAGCCACCGAGGAAAGGGAATGGATGCGTGGCTGATCCTGAATGGCATTTTTTCCCTTAAGTGCTGACTCAATCCCTGTTCGTGGATATTGAAACGTGTTATCTATCGAATCGTTTCGATGCGAGACGATAGAGAAGATGCTCATGTACTCGTAGTAGTACGAAGAAAATATAAACAGGACTTTGAAAGATTTTCGATATTTTTCTATCGATAGAAAAATCATATCATAGGAATTTTCAGTCTCGACTATTTCTAGCGCTACAGAATATCATTACCAACCAAACGAACGAACGAGGCTCATTCACAGGAAGCCGAAATAGCAAAACGAGTTAAGCAAAGTACCTTCTATACATGTTCCTTTGCAAACGCTGGCTTTTCAACGAGTCAGCTTCCAGCAACGTAAATGCCTTTCCAGCAGGTTACCTCATACGCCGTTTGATTAACACCATGGAGAGTGTGTGGACGGCGCGGTTTCGGCATGCTGCACGTGACACTACGGGCCTACCATCCATTATTCTGTCCTCTCTTCGCGCGGCGCGGCCCTCGCATTCTCTTCGCCGGCTTAAACTGATTTTCACCGGTACTCCCGTCGCCCGCGCTTCTCTTTCTTCCTTTCAACGTTCCCGGATGTCCCGTTTATAATGGCTGGTACTAATCGAGACAGCGAACTCGTCGCCGCTTTAACTGTCAGTTTTCTCCACTCTCTCGCCCAAACCCCTCGGTTTCATTTGCTAAAACGTCTCTCCGATTACTAGGCCGTCCTTTGTCGAGAACTTTCAACGGCCGAATAGCGTAATTAATATTTGAGAACGACATTCCGCAAATAGAGAAGTAATTTAATGAGGAACGCTTTGTCGTTCGAGCAATACTCATGTTCGCGAAACGCTCTTTCTAATGTGCAACGAAATAATCCCGGCGTTCTCTGTCCATGTCGCGTTTTGCAATTCGTTTCTCAAGAGTACGCGTCGTTCTTCAAAATAAGTTTCATCGTCGTCGTTAGACTAAAATTTTTACGGTTCGCTGTGAACAGGGAACGAGGATCGCCCAGTGTACGCGCCTCAAATATTTCTCGTTTTGTCGTTATCTCGTTCAGAGAAGTAATAAGTTTGACAGTGGTTCGTGTTCGCGGTGGAAGATCAGAACTCACAATATCGGCCGGTTTTTTTCTAAATGGTTTTGCTCGAGTTTCCAGCGAAATAACCAACAGCTGTCTTTGAATCCTTTCGCGTCCTTTGACGAATGGCTCATTTAACGACTGCGAAAGAAATAAGCGGGCTACCGATGTTATCATAAATCTGCTCATTCATCGCTTTCCGCGAACTGCCTCGCGCAAAAGCTGAAGGCCTGCCTGTGTGCGCATAAAATGCAATTAAGGGCGAAATAAAAAGACGAGATTCTAATAATCTTTCAGCTATTGTAACTGTTCGCCGCGATCAAGTTATACGTTTAAAGCGTTCTATTGTCAGCCTACTATTAACTTACTAGCGGAAAAATGGTAAAAACGGGAACGCTGTATTGTGTGAGACGAACGATCCTAATCTCTTTACGTTTCGTATATGTCGCCGCTGAAAATGCTATTTAGGTATTAATCTTAGCGCGTAACCTGCTCCTCTTCGTCAGATATGTATTCAAGGAAAGCTGAGAGGCGTGTTTGCGCAAACAGAGTATGTTAGGACATTTTCAACGATCGTAAACTTGGAAAATCCGTCTTTTGTGTCCTTCGCTCCTTTTTTCATTATCAGCGTCTCTTCCTTCGTTTGTTCGTATTTCTCTTCATTTCCTGCGTCTCTCGATGTCTCTTCCTAACGTTCTCCAAAAGAATTTATATATACAAAGTTAATGAAGCAAACTTTATCGCCAGACGCGAACAAAGAAAAAAAGCAACGTGTGATCTCAAAAAATAACGAAGTACCTGTGGAGTGCCACGAGAGAGTAAAACGCGTCTTCGTCATGGCAGCACTTTTTTGATTTTGATGGATCACACTCTGCTCGCGACGATCTTTCAACCTGCCTTCCTTCGAGCCACTTCTTTCCTCGTTTTATTAGCCGTCTAATGCTAGCGCTAAGCAAATGTCCTCGATGACAATGATGGACGCGAAATCGTTAAGCGGCTCGAATGGTTAAACCAAATTCAAGAGACGATACTTTTACATCATTTACTGGTTCTTCCTGCGGGGGATAAGACTGACACGAATTGAAAATCGGGATTGATTGCAATTATTTCGATGGCAAATCGGTGTCGAACAACAAATCGAACAGCTTTCGAACAATTTCCACCGTGACAAACACGATGTTGATATCGTTTTAATTAATTGCGTTCGATAGCAAATACAATTGCACATGATACCGCAGTGTGAGTAGTTCAGATTGTATCTATAGAAACTTATCGTAACATGTGATTATTTTAGTCACCTAAAATTTAACGTTTTTAAATCCAATCTTGAACTTTAGGGAAAATAATCAAATTTGTTGAAGAGAAGATTGAGAATATATCGTGTACTTTATTTCCAGCAAGAAAATGATATTAAAAACAATATCAAATGATCCTATGGCAGAGCTATATAAATTAGCAAGATGAGCTGTCAATGTAAGTACTCAATATACATCGAGCTTATCGCGTCACTAATAACTCAAATAGTTCGTTTTCAAACGTACATGATAGCTTGAAAGTTGGTCATAGCGAAATTTATCGATTTACATGACAAACTACTTAATTACACTCAAATGTCCCTTCGACTCGAACAACCCTACGTTATCCTAGATTTTGATTTGTGTAAACGTCCAGTTACAACGTAACACCGTGATCTACGTCACCATACGACCCACCCTTAATTCATCTGTGGTCCATGTGAACAGCCTAACCGTGGATTACCCTGGCCAGCTACAACCTACCGCCGTGATCGTAGCAATTCCGCCATAGTTAAGAACCGTGACCCACGACTCCTCTATATTATCCGAATGCACGAAACATCGTGAGCCACGACAGGCTACAACACCGGTTACCTCGCAGCAATGGCGCATCGTGAGCCACGCAACCGTACGACCTGGCCACTATCGGCCACCTTTGACCCAGCTGGGACGTGCTAACGAGTACGTCAGCCAGAACGAGACGGAAAGCCCCGTGTTGGCGAGGGTGTGACGAGAGAAAGAGTGAGTGTGTGCCTGTGTCGGAACAGCTGTTTCCGCGCGATACGCTTTCACGCATGACGTGAACCCGGCGCTATCTATCGGATATTCTTTCGTTGTCACGAATTTTCACCTACCGTTATCCGGTACACGTCGTGTCATCCCTTTCAGTCATCGCGCTGTATGCGCTCGTGGCTGAGGCTGGTGCGAGCGCACGGACACGGAATATCGTCTGGAATACAAAAGCCTTCTCATTCGATTTGACACAAGTCCAGTCACGATTTCCCAAAAAAGATATAAAAAACGAAAATATAGTATGACGAAGGCCAAAAGAAAGCATGAAAGAGGAGAAGAGACAGAGAGAGAGAATTAAATAAGAGAGGAGAGGGTAAACGAGGAGAAGAGAGGGCGAATAGTTAGTATTGTTGCTGATGCGCTGTTATCGTAAAAATTACCCCTCGGCAGAATCATAAATTGAGGAATGCGAACAATGGAAAGGGGACCAGCGAGGAATATCAATAACGAGTGAAAAATAGATACACCACGGTTTCGCCTGGACGAAAAGGAACAAAAAGCGGAAAGGCTCATTGGCACGAGTGGAACGTTGGGGTTATATCGTTTCACGACAACTGTACGCATAGCTTTTCTGTGACTACTCGTGTATATGTTCATATAGTGCGCGCATATATGTATACATATGTATAGATGTATATACACACCTCTGTATTACCGCGGAAACCCCGCTGGGAATGACCAACACATTACAAAGGGTAATATTATAATGAAGGTTATATTCAGCGGGGAATCCGCTTTTATGGATTCACTATCCGGGGCGCTGAAAGTCTTTAAACCCGCCGCGGTTGTGATCAAAGAACGACTGAGACTAGCTGCGCAAATTGCTCCGAGATAAATCGATGATAGGCATATCAGAGACGCTTCTTTTCATCGTGTTATAGTATAGTATGAAACTCGGGGATCGCAAAGTTTCAAACTTCCTACGAAGAGTATTACTTCTGCAGCGTAGCACTGGCGAATTAAACTCAAACCAAGTTCTTGAATCTCTGCATATCTTCGCTTATCGAATTTCCTATAGGACCTTCTTTCCTCGCGTAGACGACTTGATCGACGCCTGCGAAACGAGCAGCCAGCAGTGAGTGCCAAAAAAGCTGAGATCACGTTGCATTAAGATCCCTTTCAGACAGCAACAGTGTGCTCGCCACGCGGACTAGCCGTCAAAGCGGCGAAAAATGCAGAAAACTTTACCAACCACCGCAGCTGCTGTCGTTCCATAGACTTGACACGTTCCTCGCTCACGATCCACGATCGTTGTGCATTTTTCAATCCGACTACATTCATGCATTTAAATTGGCCTGGGAGGGGGGGCTTTTATAAATCCTGGAATACCGTCAAATCGGGCCCTGTATCACCAACGTAAAACAAACTCGTGCGAGAGATCCGATACATCCATCGTTCCGTCTCGTGGACGCGATTAAATGGCCCGAAGTGAAATTTTTACGAGCCGCGACTGCCTGTCCAGAGATATCGCAAGATCCGCCGTGTGTTTTGCAGACTATCGGCCGGCTCGAATGGCCAAAGAAATCCTGGAATGTAGCCAACAGGTTCCAGAGGCTGCGAGTTTTGGCTGACCTCGGCACGTCCGTCTTCTAAAGATGGATTTTCATCCCTTCGGGACCTTTGACCCCACCATGTGGCTCTGCTGTCGCGGCCAGTTGCATTCTCCATTGGGTTGGAACTATTCCGTATTCGATTATGCACACCGTTGCTTGAAAATTGGTATAATTTGAGCGGTGCAAAGTAATTGAAGATTTATAACTGTGATGTAATTGAAAATTTATAGTTGCGAAGGAGAATTGATGCGGAAAATCTCAAGCAACTGGGCGAGGTTACGGCTCTAAAATAATTCAATACAGAATATTTCAATAAACCAGAGTAAATGATACGTGTTAACCACCTTCGTTGCATGTTCGATTGATGTTTTTTTCTTTTTTCTTTTTTTGTATAACCAACACATGCGTTCTTTCGTTATGCGTGTTCGTTAATGCTGCTAATCGATGAAGTCTTATTTTTAAATTTATGATAGCTTCAAGTTTGCGGGAGTCTGTACATTTTGGGAAGCGAGTTAAACCGCCTGAATTGTTCGGCCATTACAGTGTTATTTTGAACGATTTAGAAGGTAACAATGTGGCGGAAACATGAATTTCATTTATTTAGTTGTTTAGTCGGGAAATTGAAATTTCTGCTGATTAACAGTGGAAAAACAGATGTCTCTATTAAATTAACTGACAAGTGGACGATGTCAGTCACAGCGGCTACCTTTTAAATCGGATTAAAATGAAATTTCACGCGTGCTCGGCCGTGCAATCTGGTCGTTCGCAATCGAGGCGCACTCGAATAATTTATTGTGGAGTCGGTTCGGTGTGGTTTGTCATAGTTCTGCTCGAGGATCTTGTCCGCGCGTGAAATACTGTCATAAGAAGATTTCGATGCATAAATAAGTGCATTGTATCGATTCTTTATAATATGTTCAACGGTATAAAACAGAGAAGGTACGATTTTTAGAGAATTCAGAAACGAAACTTACTACATTAAATTAATTTAATGTGTTTTACGAAATCTCATAGAAACCTTTCGTCAATATACTATAAGCGTGATACGAAATAGAATTTGGAATTTCATTAGTAGCGTAATAAGACAGGGCCAACGTGATTATATTGGCAAAATATGAAGGTCTCTCTTTACTGATTATATTAGTTACTGCTTATATATTATTTACATTTAGTTATTGATTACGTTAATATGCCGATATTTAGTGGGATGATCTTTAGTATTAATTACATGTTTAATATCGAATACTAAACAACATTTGCGTTTTGGCATTAATACCAAAGCAATAACGAATATGTTGCACACCTAACAGTAAGTTCTCGAATATTTACATGAGCTACTATATGTGCAATATTAGCAAACCGAATATCGCGACCTGATGTCCGCGAATCATACGAACGCGTGAGCAATTTGGCACGTGGCGGGTACGCGGATTCGCCGTCGACGAAATTTCGGTTAACTGCGTCAGTCGCCGAAAGTAGCGCCGTCAGACAAAACGCTGTAATTAGAGCAGTAATTGCCCTGGTGAAAGTACAGAGGAAGAGAACGCGTTATATTGTGCGCGGGAAGAAGAGACAGAGGAGGGAAGAAGCGAAATCAGCTACGGTACTAGGGCAATCATGGTAATTACTCGTGAGCATGTACATTACTGTGGCGTCCAGTGTCTGGAGAAAAGGAGCGCCTAGGAGCGGCTAGATTTCGTCCACGCCTCATTGCGTCTTGCATCTCATATTGTTCTCGTCCGATGAAACAAAGGTCAAGAATTTATGATGTCGTGGCGAGAACACATCTTCACGGACAAAAGAGTTGCGTGTGCGTATGCAGAGTATCGCCCAGGGATTAACAGGATATATTTGTCGCGATATCCTATGGGTATAATCGAGCAAAAATTATTACAGTGTCTACGAGAAATATTGAGACGACATTATATTTATTATAGAGCATTTTAAATCAGCAATATTTATATATTTTTGTTGTTTGATTATGACCACGAAATATAACGGCCAAGCTTCGCTGTTAAACAGCCTGTATAAACGCAATTGTGTCAACGCGATCGTGACTCTATTTGAATAACGCGAGCCGAAGCATGTAATTAGGCAGTATAACAACGCGTTAAATCGTTATAAGCGGCGGAGGTTCAACGAAATGTAGGACGCTCAGCGATGAGAGATATTGATCGCTTTCTGTTCGAATGGATTCTCGATATAAATAGACCAGTTGCTTCTTTCTATCTTTTTTCTTTTTTCTTTTTTTTTTTTTATTGGTCACTGCATAAATGGACCATAAAGCGAGTCTAACGAGGCTCCACTCTCGAACAACAAAGCTGCTCATCACCGAACCACCGGCTTCCAAAGAAGATAGGTAATCCCCGATTTTCCATCGATAATGCGTACGAGGTTACAGTCGTCTCTCAAAAATTGATCGTGAAATTTTGTAGCGTGGTTCCTTCCACCTGAAACGATCGTACAATGCCTCTCGATTTCTCTGGCGTGTGCTAGTGCGAGAGGACGAGATGTGCGCGAACTGAAAGAAAAATTCCCTGAGGGTGTACACGACGAGGTCGACCACAAAAGAACGCCTCGATACGCTTTCGAATCGTTTCACTGATTCCGTGTTTCGCGGGCAAGAAGTCGAGACCAAGTCGAACCGGTTATTCCCGGGCTCCAGATGGAAAGCCCAGGCAACCCCTTGCGCGCCCCACGGTCTGCCTCCACCTCGTGAAGAAACACAAACGTTAATTTTCCGTTAATAATTCAGAGACATTGGCGG
>NT_177421.1:522859-559264 GCF_000188095.3 Bombus impatiens
GGCGGTTGGCCCCTCGGGCGTTCGAGTATTCCGAGTTCCACCGGTTATGCAAACTTGTCCCAGTGGTAGTAATTTCTCGCCAAGTCGAAACAGAGGTTCTCTCTCTGGCGTCGCGTGGCAAAAGTGGTCGGGTTATTAGCCGGAGCCTGTGGTGTAACGCCCGGTCCGTTCGTCGAGAACAAGAAGATACGTCATAATAGACGATGTTAGTTTTTAATTACACATTAAACATTTGCACAGCCGTGAGGATTCGTGTCGTTCCCACGAACGCTTTCAACGCTACCGAATGCCTTTTCTCTTGGCACGCCCGCCATTCGATTCCTTGCAATTTTCACGCTTGTTTACATGCTCTGAATGGTTATCGCGCTCCTCGTGCTTTTTCTTGCTGTCGTACACTCCCAGGGGGGACGGCGATCCCCATTCTAAAAGTGACTTCGTCGCGTCGAAAACTTCTACTTCTGCATCTGCGTTGCTGAATTGAGACGTTCATTTCGGAGAGGAAATCGAGGGAGCGTCAGGGTTCTTTAGATTCGAGAAATTGATCGTTAACGCGTTCCTTTCATGGACGTGTTAGCGGAATCTTTCCCAATGGCGGTGTTGAACGACTGATGGTGACGCAACGATGACACGGAATCGGAAAGGAAGGTAGGCTGACGAAAGGGAGCGAATCCGTCACGGTAACTTTTATTAGAAAAGTTCGCGGTGTCGCATCGAATTATGCACACAATGATCCGCGTCGTCGGGCTTCGACGGAAGATTTCTCGAGCGAATGGCGTCAAATAACCTCTGACGTTTCCCTGCTAAACGACCAATATTGGATTCTAATCGTGTATAGACTAACAGTTCCGTTTCGTAAACGAACAATTAAATAGAAAATATATAACGTATAATACTAAGACACGGATTATAAAAATCTTACAATTAATGTAACTTTAAAAAGAGAACAACTGTAATAGTGAAGAATGTAAACACGATAGGTTTCGTTCAACTTGTGCACGCTAACTGACCGACCAAAAAATTCTCAAAAAATATCTACGTCCATCGAAAAAGCTCGGTGAATATTACTTTAAAACTATTGGGAGTAATATAGATCAAATAACTTTATCAAATAAGATTGATACTTATGTCCCAAGATACTAGAGTTACGTACTAGAAGAAATATTATATTTTCTCTACTGGAAACATCAGAGCAAGACAATAATAATAATCGCTGAATCCTTGAATTATGCAAGCTTGTAATTCGGAATAGCAGCTCATCTGTCAAATGATAAAGTAAGATAAAGTAAAAGATAAATGTAATAATAATAATAATAGTAATAATAATAACAATAAATATCATGCGTTGGCATACTAAGACTGTTAGATACAGCTAGCCAAACTTTCTCGTATTCTCACACAATGAAACCCGAAATAGAGCGTAGTTAATCCATCCGTCAACCAAGTCGACGAAATATCTTTTCCAAGCTACCCACATCGCCCGTCCTCGACAGAAGCCGACCAAGCCATGCACGGATGAAATTCAAGGATGATTTGAATCGCGTGTAATCGTCCACAAGGTCGCAGACGACTCGTTTCCATTGGCGTCACGGTGCTAACGAGCAATTACAGTGAGTCCAGGCTCATGGAGGGCGGCTCAATTTTGCAGGCGCATCGATCGGATTGTGCAACAAGTTTTCAACGACGAGAAAGAGAATCGATCGAAGGTTCGACTCTGTCTCTCCGCCCTTCTAATCGTTCGTATCGATGAGAAAGCTCGGATTTGCAGCGGGGCATAAATCCGAGCTTAAACGACGCTCACCGCCATTTATAAAGCGGTTGCTCTGTCGCCTCGAAGTGCCTGCGCGTCGATTAATGGAATTCCTCGGCGACGTAGCGATCGTTCGTGCGAATAAATTCACGAAGGGTCGCCGGAGATCTCTCAGGGAAAAGCGGAGGAGGCCCTTTGCCCTTCGTCGCCACCCCGGCTGATCGTTAATGGGACTCTGACGGAAATTGATTCGCCGAGTAACGGCGAATGCGACGTTTAGCTACGCGCATCCTTCGATACTCGAGAATTCTCGATACAATAAGACTTGCCTGTGCGGCGAGCTCACGAAGACGGCTTTAGAAACGGCGGAGCTAATCAAATCCTGAATCTGTAGACGTCAGGGTTGCGACGAGCCGTGAAGCATAGTGTATAGCTCCGGAAAATATTTCGACATTTATCATAGAAAACTTTCAGATGTATCGTGTGCGTTATATGAGACGTTTCTAAATTTCATTGCCACTGTGATTGAAGGTTTGATACTGTAATTTGAAAGCAATCTGAAAATGTGTATAGAAGCTACAAGATATTTAGCGATATATAAATTTATCGAGTCTCGTAATGATACCATTACATTTCAAAACGTTTCATATAACTTACATGATATATTCATAAACTGTTTCTACCACTGTTCGAATATTTCATGAGAGACATTTACTTTATCTTTGAAATTAGTTCCTTTAGCAGAGAGTTTCAAGACGTTTGTTCTTTTCTTACGGATAGATGATTTGTCGAGGTTTTTATGCTTATGAATTGAATAAGGACTTTCTGCAAAGAAGTAAGACAAATAGAGAGTGTCCGTAGGTAAACACCTAGTGGATCAAAGCAACTTCTGCTCAGGATTTGTGGTATAGATAGTAGGCTTAGGCAGAGGCTATTTGTTGGCGGTCTGGAAAGGCTCAATTGATTGGGGTAGTTGTCCGGCAAACAAATCCCTATCCAATCCACTTTCTGTTCTGTATCTGCTTCTAGGAGTTTCGAACGCTATTTGTACAGATGTAACGCGGATCCTATCAGCCATTCCTGCAAAAGAAAAATTGGTTAATATGGAATCGTCGCGACTTCAATTTAGGGGTTGCAAATGGCCAATTTTGTTATGGAGACTGGATCTGTCGTTGAAATGAGACTTTTATCAAATTTATCATCGCCCCTCGTTGTTAACCGAGTTTTGACTGTATCGCGGCTTCTTAAACGGATTTGTTAAGACCCTGACGGTGATTCGAAATTGGTTCACGAAACGGTTGAACCACGAGAAAGCAATCCCTAGCGTAGGGATGCTAAGTAGGAAAGCAATTTTGCATTCCAAGATAGAGTGTGCCGGAGTGAAATTGGGAAATCGGCTGGTTTGCATCGCTAATTAATTCTAACTACACTATTCGCTGAACTTGCGAAACTTCGATAATCCTGTAGCTGGTTGTTCATCGTACACGTTTTCTTACGCGGATTAACAATCGGAAACAAATTTATTACGACCTGATACTTTCATTCCTCTTTTATTAGGCTGTGATATATAAAGTACCGTGATATTCGAAAATCGTTCATTCAGATTACACGAAGAAGTTGCTACTTGAATTAATAAAGGATTATTTTAATAAAACACGAACATGGTACTGCTTTCAATTTCATTGAAATACTCGCTAATCCGTCTTGATCTTTATCATCGTTTGTAAATCAAGGCACGTTCCCCGAACGCAACAATATCAAGAGGGTTTCTCGCAGAAAGAAAGACATTTGTAAGGGGGCAAGTAGCCGCAAACGATGGTGAAGCGTAGATCGCGCAAATGGACGAGATGAGGCCGTGGAAAAGGAGTTAAGAGACCAGCTGGCAAAAAGTCTGGAAGACGGCGAAGCCAAATTTCTTGCTCGACCGCAGCAAAGACAGCCGACATCGAGGCTAAAGAGAGCGAAACTCCTCGCGCAATTAGCAACGCCCGGCGTATACCGATAAAGTCAATTAACCTATCGAGTTAATGAAATACCCACTGACGATTAGCCCTCGTTTCCTTGCGACGAGCATCGTGCTCGGTGATAAGGGGATATACGTGACTCAAATTCTCCATTGTGGCCGACGTTATATCTTCGTATCCAAGGAATTAAAATGTTCACCGCGCTTGCAGGCGCTTTTACACGCTTTCCCACCTATCTCTCGTTTTAATGGACGATTCGTGTGCCTCTGGTAATTAACAAGGATAAAGACACAAGTGTGTGTCGTCAAAGTTTCACAGATATTTCGAAAGTTATATGATTTAATATACATATAGAACATTTGGTGTACGTTACGCGTGCGAATTAATTGATATTCTCCTTTGTGCATCACATAAATTACTGGCGGTACACGTAAAAGAGACCGAACTATCGTGATTAGAAAATTGAATTTACTACGGTTAATGCATTTCTTAGAGACTTTGCGCAACCCAGAAGAGTTGCCCGAGTGTTCGGCAGTGAAACGATTAAAACTCGGCGAAGTATTCAAGTAATTACAGAGCAAAATCGGTATCGAACCGCGTGCTGCCGCAGAAGGTTAATTGCTTTCGGTATTTTGCGCCCATAAAGCCCTCGCAGACAGACAGGATACCTTCTTGTGTGTACGTTCAGCCGTCGAAACTTCCAGTTTCCCTGCGGAAACTTCTTAAAAGCAGTATCGAGATGCGCAACGTTCGGCTGACGTTTAAGCAATTAACCGCTAATTACTCAGTCATTCATCGCACTTCCATCCTGTCGAGTTCGCAGAACTCCGACCTGACACGTTCAAAGCGAACAACATCTGACATATCCAGAGTAGAACGAGTCCAGTGATTCAATTTACACTCTCGACCATAAGTCACGGATCATTTGTCAATCTTAGACATAAGCTTTGATAAAATCTTCAAAGCATAGTCCTATTTCATTAACGTTCATTTTTTCATTGATCCGTCAAGGACCGGATAGCGCTTCATTGTTATGTTATAATCATTTTAATTTCTGTAAATTTCATAAAATTCTAATACCATCTATGCGAAACAAATAATGATAAGAGAAATATTAAACGAATCTGTAAAATTTCATATCACAGTCGCAATATTAGAGAAGCAAAATTCGATAATACAAGATAATTTAAAAAAAAATTGCAAATGAAACGTTTCGGTGACACAACGTTGATCTCTAGTGAGTCGTCAATAAACAAATAAATAATGCATAAATCTGTCCGGAGAAAAAACGAGTCGTCAATTGCAAATCACCAACCGGCCAACGATCGATCGTTCTAACGACCTGTGTGCGATCTCCATTCTATCAACGACACACCGTAAAGTTCCAAAGAGTAGTCCAGGCGGACTAAACGAAGCGGTCCATTCTGATCGGTCGTTCTCTGGTTTCGCGCGTCAAAAATAAAACGTCGCTTCCACCGTCAGTGACGATCTCCTCTCCCTTCCGTCGTCTATCGTCCTTTATGGGAAACCACGAATAGCTCGTAAGTTCGCTCGAGACCTCTCTTCTATGAATATCTCTCCGGGCGAGACAACGCGATATGCTTGCACAGAGAGGAACAGAGGAAGAAAGAGAGAGAGAGAGAGAGGGGGGGAAACGGGGAAACAGAGAGGGCGAAAGAGAGAAAGTGCAGCAGCCCTGCCGCAGACTCGGTGACGTGCCCGAGGGCACTGCACTCCACCGTCTTTCGACCAATATTGTGACACGCTCCAGATTTTCCGTGGCTTTATCACAACTTCCTTACCTCACAGAGTTCCCTGTTCATCTGTCATCATCAATGACACGACTTCGAGTGGATCCATCAACTTTTAATTTCTTGCCTCGTTTAATTTGTGATTTGTGGTGTGGTAAATTCATAGAAATTCTTAGACGTTAAAACAAGTAGTTACATTCACTTCTGGGTTAGATTCGTGTTTTTTAGATTTGTGATTCAAGAAAATATTTGCACATTTACCACGTGGATAACTATTATGGATACAATATGTTTTTTATGGGTAGACAGAGACTTGTTATGCACTTATGAAGAATTTGAATACGTGGAAAGCGTTTAGGGGATATATAATGTCCAAACACATACAAAATGTCCAAAAGTAAACTTCTGATAGTGATATAATATTTATTTCTAGAATGTGAAACAAATATCCATTTAGGTTTCATTTGTATTTACACAAATTCATAAAATGTTGTGTATACAAAAATTCATAAATATTAGGCGACTGTGGTAAATCTCTTGTACGAAATGTTGCTACAAATGATCCAATATCTTCTTAAGTTACTCGTGTTTCGTATACGTTAAAAACAGTACGTTAGTCCACTTCTAAAAGCGTCAACAAAATTTGGAGTGTAACTGATTCAGATTTTATGACAGAACGAGAGAAACATTGAACGGCGTAATAGAATAGCTATATTAATTTCGATGATTGAGCGACGACGTAGTTTGTCACAGTGTTGATAAAAAATCAAACTTTTTGACAATTATTACCGCGAAAAAATAATGCCTGTAATAAAGAAAGACCGTCACTCCGGGGAAAATAAATGACCCGTCGCTCGATGAAAATTGTAATTCGAATAAACCAACGGCGTACAGGAATAATGACACGCAAAATAACACGCTTGTCACGCTCGGGGATTGTCCAGTGCGTTCGCAAAAGCGCACAATGCTTCTCTGTTGGCATCACGGCTAACGTCGGCCGTGTCAATGCACGCAGATCTAATCATTTTCATTATCGAGTTGTAACGCCGCTCTAATTGATTGCAATGACATGTTTCTTTTATTACTGGCTTGAATTAATGCGCCACGCTTTGAAATCCTATATTTTATTCGTGCGCATTAACGCGGTATGAATGTCGTCGTGTGACTACTCGCTGCTTCCATCGGATAATTCGATTCGCGAATGAACGTGTAACACAAATCGAGAGAAAAATTAAAGGATGCTTTTCGATCTATAAAGCATTTCGGTTGGAATGAAAATAATAATGAAGGCAGAATACCGTGTACGCGTGCAAATCGGCTTTTTAATTTTGAATGATTAAACGAAGCTATTTATGGTTGTAATCCGGGAATTTTTATTTCCAAATATCCTCCTGCTTCATTTTGCGAATCGATGCAGTATGTATCATAATATCGTTCTGTAAGTAACGTCGTTTTTTACTTTGCAGTATGGAGTTCTGATTATAAAATAAAATCAAATTGTGGTTACTAAAAGCAACTAAAACTATTGCAAATAGAATTAATATAAACTGAACGACACTAATAAATGGCAAAAGAATTTTGTTCTATCGCGACCAAGTTTTGTATAATACGCTTCATATATTCATAAAACGTATCAACAAGTGTTCGAACAATTTCGTGAGTTGTTGTACGTCGTGGATTCAACGTGGCCGTAAACCTTACGAGAGGCTATATCACAGAGTCTGTGTGGAATATATTGCGTTAGCAAACCACGAATTCGACCTGTTAGCCGCACACAGTTAGGAGACAGGCTGGCCCGTCGTATACACGTCCGGCGTCTACACCTCTGGCTCTCAACGTGATGCGTCAGACGACTGAAAAGCAGACGTTTATATAACGAGGCAACTTTATGAAAAGCTAACTGTAACTCTGTCGCGAGTTCGGCCTCCTTCAGCTCTGTTTCACAGGACCGGCTGAAAGTGCCGTGACTTCTTCCAGTCTCCTTACTAATCAACTCCCTCGGCTAAACTCTCTGCTCGTCTTCGTCCCTCCGTCACTGTCACCGCGCTTTTCTGTCTATTCGCGGGAAAGGGAACTCGTTCATTGTTCTCGAGGGCAATTAAGATTTAAGTTATAGCGAAGACGCGTTCTCGCTTATCGTTACCGAACGTTTCGAGGGGAAGAGTCCCGCGTCCAGCGTTTCCTCGAACGACTTTAAACGGAGGGCTTAAAACGTGAGAAAAACGTGAAGCATCTGTTCGAGCGCTTCTCGAGAGGATATCGAGGGAGTTTACGAGTCTGTTAAACTCGTTAGAAACGGTGTCGAAACCCGAGCACGCTCTTTATACTCGATCAACGTGAGCATGACGCGAAATAAAGTGACAAGCGCGCAACCACTGTCGCAGATCATAATTACATAATAATTACATAATAATTATACAATGTTCAATATCGCAGCGTGATTTTCGTTATTTTAATGGTTACCGGCTGTAATTAATAATTATCATGTAAATATCCAATTGACGATCGTATCGATTTATCAGTCAACTCATTCAAGTGCGTTATTATTTCGCGTTTCCAAACAATACTTCACAATACTAAATTACAATAATTTGCTCTTGCAATTAACATACCCTCGACGTTAGCCCTTCGTCCAGTCAGCTTATATTTTCACCTGTTAATTACTGTGATTTTAATTCGTTTCGATTCGATCAGCCTCGATGTTGCTCGCGATGTTTCCTTTGATAATTAACCCATATCCTATTTCGTATCGTCTATCGTTCATTATCACAGACCGCTTTAATGTTTATCGTCATCTCGATTCATTTACTTCTCACGAGCGGAACGAAATTTCTCCATAATTGACACAGGGAGCAGAGCAAGAGAAGAATGGGGCAGCGCGCGCGCGAGAACCAGAATGGTAAGAGAACGGGGGCGCAATCTCTATACCCCAACTTCGAATCGTGCCCGAAATTCCTTGCCAATGGGAAATATCGCCGGGGTCAGGAATTATTCTGATGCGGTATTAAACGAGGAATCCTAAGATCACGGGATTAAGCCGGGCAAAATTCGGGCGTTGAAATAGTGTCGTCGCGTGACACATGCGCTATGCTCGGTCGCTGTCTTCGAATTATGAAATTGTGAAATTCGAAACGTTTCTTGAATTTCCGACGAGAGAGCCACGCTTGTTCATAGTGCCGTGAAATTAGCTACAACTAACAAACGACATACCATGCAACATCGTCGTTCGTTCCTATATATTATCATGAACTGTGTTAAGATTCACGGAGCAGAATAATCGACGGGCTCGGCATCAAAATTGGGAGAGCGGTCAGAGAGAGACAGAGACACGGAACGAGGTGAATCCGGATTGGCGGCGACACGAAATGCCACTCAGAAGTCAGGCGACGGGTCGGCGAGTGTCAAGACACTCCCCTTGAAAAGAGACGTCACAATAAAGTCCGGTGAAAGGGAACAGAGTCCGGTGAAAGGGAGCAGAGTCCGATTCCAGCGGGTTGGCTTGGAAGAGAAGAAAACGTGCCCCTGTCCCCATCGTGAAAAGGCCGGAAGCGAGGTCGCATCCGACTTTTTGTCGCTCGGTCTCGCGAGGAGACTCGTTAATACCTGGCTTCGGTGTTTCAGGCGTATCAAGCAAGCGCGTGATTCGCGCGACATCGCTAAGTCCGCCCTTTTGATATCTCGCCTCCCGATGATAAGCAGAAAAAGGAAAGGTGTATGCACGCGCGGTATGTCGAGTCTCGCCGCGTCGTATTTAGGTCGAAGCGACGCGACACCTCGGGGCGACATCACAGCGAGAAAAGACTCGTTCCTTACTCTCCTCGTTAGCGGCATCGGATTATTAAAGATTCATTATTCTTACAAAGGCATTGACCGCCGATATCCCCTTGGAAATAAGCTTCGTTATCGAACAGAGACTTGGATCTTATGAGAAGAATGGCGTGTATCGAACTTGGGTATCTTCGGTGTCCCGAACGCTCTTAACGTTTCCCTGATACATAATACGAAAGCCTGGAGAATCGATGAAAAGCTTGGAATCAGTAGTAGGGAAGGTTCGATAAACGTACACGCAACAAAAGCTTTTCCATACTTTCCAGAGTCCTCCTGGCCGCTTATCGCGTGTACCACGCGCAAACGATCTCCGAGAGGCATTTCCTCGCGAGATAATGCGGGAGTGGTCGATGAACAGATGAAAGGGAACCGGAGGGTTTGCCCCAGACAAAGCTGGCCGCGAAGCTAGAGGGGACTTAATGCGACGTTACTTTGTTTCATAAGTGTCCCCCATATCTGTCGGTCCCGAGTTAGGTAACTATTACTCGTATTTACCCGTCGTGAGTGTTTCCCCTTTCCCTCGTATCTTGGTTATACTTCGACATACGATCGCCAATGGTGCCGTTCGTGGCCGCAGGCCATTGTGAAACGCCGTCCCTCGTGTCACTTGTAACCCCTTTGTTCGAAGAACCTGGCTTTTGTCCATACTCACCAATTCCTATCCTATTTGCCTCATCTTGGAATTCATTTTCGAAAACGCTTGACGGATTACTTTGTTCTAAAAATCCATCGATACTGACGAAACGAGATTGGGTGGTAATTTTTCAACTGCGTGGAAATTTGTTACAGCTACTATTATCAATTCTGACAAAAGAATTTGTCGAACACATACCCCTGTGTTGCGACGTTAATAACTTTTCAAACTTTTCTCTCGTATAATTTTCATTCGGAATAGCTGTCTTTTATAGAGCAAATTAAATGTTCCTTTTTACAGAGTGGATGTTGAAGCCTCCGTTGATTATTATTATTCTACTACTACTGCGTTCAGTTTCCGAGAAATTTCCAATGTAAGATCGTTTAACGTTACGATATTGTAAAATATCTCCGTGCGATATTAAACGAACGCATCAACGAACGCGTGTTTCGTCGAGGAAAATCGTGTCAATGGCGACACGAATCAACGGAGCGAGAGAAATAAATTCAATTAAAAAGCTGAGAAATCATTATTTCTTTCTTCTTTTTATTTATCTTACTTCGACAAAGAGTTACGAACGAAGGGGAAAGATACTACCCGTCCTTGTCGCGAAACTAGCTATTTCTCGAAACTTTAAGACGCTCCAGAGGCGATCGCATTAAGTCGTCTGCCACTTTATCGGAATTAAATTAGCAGAAGCTAGCTCTCTTTTTCACGAAAGAAACGACGACGATGCGAAAAGATGTTTTCATTGCGAAAAATTCGTTCCCGTGTCTCGTATATCCACTCGCGATTTTATCACCCTCTCGTAGTTTTGCACACGCTCTTGATTTGTCTTCTGCAATTTCAAGTGCAACTGATGATTCGAATGCGAAAAAATACATATTTTCCTTCAATTTCCACCTGGATTCAGCGGAGAAAACTTTGTTGTTGTTTCTTAATTGAATTCTGAAGTTCTCGAATCTAATTTAACTTGGTCGTCGGCAACGAAAATGGTAGCGGAATCGTAGGAATTGTTGATAAAATAGCTGGTATTGTTGCGCGACGAACACGTCTCCTCAAAATAACTCCCTTCTTTACCTATTTTTTAATTAACGTGTTGTTCCAGATATCTAGATGCAGCTAAACATGAATATCGACGAGCTCGAACAAAACGAGCAGAGACACTGGAAATCCCGGGACGGCATCGTTAGCTTGGTAACTGGAAACCGCGAAAAGTCTGCTCAGACTCGCAGACACTGCGCTCCTCCGTCCGGAATTTGCAGATTCGTCGATACGTTGGCTTTGCATGATCAAATATCGTAATGAAGTGGCGAAAGCAGCTCAGCGCGTCAGCTCGTAAATGCGAATCAAAGCTGACGATGCTTCGCGTGTGTATGTACGCAGGACATGCTGGTTGAAACTACATCTGGCGCAAAATCATCAGAATTTCACCAACAACATTGCAACGTTCTCTCGTGCTCGATCGAATGGAACGGTATCCCGTGTTTGGAAAGTCGTACGTGCGTGTAATGAAAAACGACGATATAATATCAGAAATAACGTTATCGCAAACCGTTCAACGGCGCGTGTGGATTAGTGAATAAAATCATATCAATACTTCGTTACAGCACTTCCATTAATAGCGCTCGAGTATCACTCGAAATATTCGAAGGAAAAAAGGCTGAACGTCCATCATCTCTTCCTCCGAAGCGATATAAACGGGTTATTGGTCCGAAGCTGTTCACGAACCGATCGTCTCGAGGAACTAATTATTTCTGATTTCGATGCTACCGTGATTTCCGTGGAAATTGGCTGCTGGAGTACTTAACTCTCGCACTCATCAGATATCACGCGTGTTCTATTAACATATGCCTTGCAAGAGAGCTCATAGCCCGTCATTCAGCCCACTGGATAGCTACAGAGGCAGAAAGAAACGAAGAAGCCCGAATGGATAGAGAAAGAGAGGGCTCTTTGTACTTCGCAGCGCGAGCTTCATGCCATCGCCAATCTCCAACGATACAAAAACTTAATGCTCGCGAGCTTCCTGCTTGGTCGTCGCAGTTTTTCTAACTGTACGGACCTGATCGACCTTTTCTCTTCTCGTCGCCTCGTTTCATCGTGCGTTCGCTCTAGAAGAGAGGACAAAGTGATCTCGAATTAATGGAACACCCTTTGTGTCGGGCTGCGTCGCGCGGAAACAAAAATAGGTAGTGTTTAATTGAAAAATACGCTATTATTCGGTAAAGACTTAGGCAAAGAGAGAGAGCAACCATTGTCATTTGCATTTTCACCGTTTCGTCACGCTTTTTCTTCAATTTTGGTTGACGCGGCGAGCGCTAGCCGCAACGTCCCGAGGCTCGTCACACGTTTTCGCTGCCAGCTACCGCGATTTTCAAAGCGCTTTTTGATGAACTTGTGATTGGAAAAAGCGTATTTCTACCTCGCTTGTCACTTACTCGAAGTGCTTTTTTCTTCCCCTCCCTTATTTTCCAATTCTTGCTCTTTTAAAGTATTTTTTCCATGAAATATTTTTAATTATACTCTTGGCACCTTTCTCTAGCGAGATACAGTAGAACTCCGTTTATATAAATCTGCGGGAGACAAACAGACTCATAGTGGAAGCAGGCAACCTGCAAAGTTTAACTAACTCTGACACAAAATATATATTTTGAGATAACAAGGAAGATTGTGAATCATAAACTTCAATTAATCAGGCACTAATTACAAGTAACATTTCGTCCGTGTAAATAAAGTTCCACTCTGTCCGAAAAGTTTAACATTTCATTCGAATTAAATAAGCCATTCCATTTTAACGTAACTTAAAATGATTACGTGAGGGATTGCAAGTACTTACGATAGTGAAAAAGGAGGAGAAAAACGGAAAGCATCGTAGCCAGCGCACAGAGGAATAATATCTCGGAAGACATTAATCACGGTGAAAATATTAGTCAAGGAGCCGTTAAGATGCGGCATTGTCTTATTGCAAAAAAGTTTGATAAACGAGCCGGTTTGAAATATCGTCTCTAGGAACGTCATCCGCGAAGATATTTCGTGATACATCACATTATCGCGCCACGATTAAGCGTGATTTTCCATGCGAATCGACCGCTGAAAGGTCTCGCGCGCTATCTTTTTGCCATCTGCGAAATGAACGAGAATTATCATTTTCTTGTTCGGTGCTCTTAAAATCGACAAAGGTCACCGCATGTCCAAAAAAAATTTCCATACGAGTCAGTGGATCGTAGTTAACGTTTAGTGGAAAATTTCAATTGTGGAAATCGGCTGTATGGTCGTACCAGGCATGATTCAGCCTTTTAATGAAATAATGGAGAGGAATAACCCTCTCTCAGCCCGAAATCAGATTGCACAAATTCTCGAGCGCGAGCAGGGGAGATCTGAAGCGCGTCGATCTACTACGACTGCTGTGTAAATTTCCCCTCTCTTTCTCTCCTCCTCTTCTCTTTTCTTCTCTCTCTCTCTCTCTCTCTCCCTCTCTCTCTCTCTTTGGATTCTATCGGGGATCCTCTATTCCCGGATATAAATTATCGTCCACCATCGGACGGGATACTGGTTTATAGGCTGGGGGCCGAGCACACGCACATGCCGCATACTGAGGAATTATTTTAATGCGAGGGGCTGGTCAATGCGTTTTAATGTCACTTGGCAAAAAATCAGACCATCGACCAATCGAAAAATCGAACATCACACAGGCATTCTATAATAGACTTTACGTATACTCGGGTTTTTGTATCGTTTGATTACTTCTCTGCATTATTACGAAGAGGAGATGGAAGAGGAACGAGCGTCAAAGAAAGTCGGAGCTGAATAGCTCGGCGTCTCGATAGAAAAATAAACCGTAAGAAACTTTTTCCTCCCGCGTCGTTCGATTTTTAGTAGCACCAGTCAAACAGCGCCTTAGAAGCAACTACTCCTTTGACCTGATTCGATTTTTTCGCAATCCGTGTCACGAGCAATTTCTGTGAAATTTGTTTCTTGATCTTGCACGAATTTCCTGTGTTGCGACGCTACGGAGACAATTTTGACGATATTTCCATCCTGCTCTTCGCAAAATATATTATTTCTCCTTGTTTCAGCGAGAAATAATGGGGCGGGAAAAAAGAGAGGAGAAACGCGAGAACACGGATGAACACCTCATGAGACGTAATTATCCGAGTTATTCTGTTCTAAGAATCTTAACATTTTTACGAACGAATCGATGATTAGAGGAAACGCAAATCATCTTTCGTTTCCTTCGCTCTATCGTAAAAGCGACCTGCTTTTACTTCGCTGTAAACGCAGCAGTTTTTAAGAAGACAACCTTATTCCCTTGTAAAATCTATCTCTACGAGCACTCGCCGGAAATGCAGACGGGAATTTCTCTAGAGAGGATGTTCCTCCACCCATAAATTTTATGCAAAATTGGTTTGCTTGTTCTATGTCTGTGAGACAAAACGTCAACGAAATAAAACTTGCACGTATCAGCACAGCCGTTCATCATACACGACATTTTTATCTTCGAACAAAAGGGACCATAGAAATTCTTCGATAATCTTTCCAGGATATATCTATGTTATCCCGTGGTAATGGTATTTCATAGAAAAATCCTTCTTCGAGGTATATTAAAGAAATGGAAAATGAATAAAAGTGAGAATTTTTAGCACTCTCGGTCACATTGGTTACATTTGCCTGACATTTCAATTTCAAGAACATGTTTTAAGTTGTATATTCTTCAATTTACATTCTAATATTTTGCTTACATATTGTACTTATCATATACTTGAAGAAACATTCAAATATATTGTATACAGCTCTTGAATGATTAATCGTACCAACTTCGTTCGTCAGAAAATGATCTATTTAGTTAATCCTTATCATCTTGGAAACACTCTCTGTGGCGTGTACTATGGTTGGACTGTGAATTTTTATAGAAATTCATACTCACACGATCATAACGCTAAACCACTGGAACATGAATAGAAATTTCTTTCACCCTCGAAATATTATTACGAGTACATATTTTACTTTGGATACTTTGTATGCTTTTTTGCACATTATGTACATTTTCACATTTTCACATTTTCCCTTATTTAAATTTTCAACAAACGTACAATAAACATCCGCAGTTTAATTATACTAATTTCCTTCGAACTCCATGTGTAACAATATGACGAGTTTACCCCGCAAATAAAAAAATATAAATATTCGCAACGTAGGCAGGTGTGACCACTCCTCTTTAAATAATAATTTATCGTATGATTTTGCTGATTCTGATCCGTGTTTAAAAAGGTTGATTACACGCTCTATTCGTCGCAGAGAACTGTCTGCCGACGTAAATCGAATGAAAAAAACGGGACGCATGTGGTGTACATAAAATATAATATTCAGCAAACTCGAAATTATGCAAAAGTTGTTTTGCCGTGTTACAAATGGGAGAGAGAGAGAGAGAGAATTCGTGGTATGCCACAACGAAATAAACGGAACAAGTGCGGACATTATTCTCAGTGACGCGGCAACGTTTCAATTAGTCTGCATCGGAAAATTTCCTCGTTATAAATTAGCAAATTAATCGATGGCAGAAGGCACGCCATTCACCTTTCTCTCTGCGACGCCAATTTAAAATTGCGTTTAATTAAGTTAACACCGCGATTCGCGGACCGGTTCACGTCGTCGAGCCAAGCTTTTAACGTCCGTTTCCTTTCTTGCGCGTGAAATGAAACGACATCGCGTCCGTGTTCTTCGACATCGATCGCTTTTATTCCAAGGTAAAGATATTTTTTATTGTCTCGCGATCGTTATTGAAACGATTTCTTTCTGCTTCTCCTTGAAAGGCATCCGTCGAACAATGCTAGAATAATGAAGCCGGAATCCTTTCTTATTTAGTCGATAAAAGAATCTGCAGTTTCTTTTTGTTGCTCTCCGCTCTTAAATTCGAACGCAGTGACTTCAGCAGCTTCCATCAAAGTTTTCAGAATTCGTTAAACCTTCCAGAAAGTTTATAACCGCTTTTCAGACAGTCAGAAATACATAAAAAATAAAAATCTTCGTGTTTCATATTTACACCCCGATCAAAAACGTTAGGACACTTGCAGGAAATAAAATAAACCACAAAAAATTCTCGAAACTCGTTGAAACATCTGCAATTATTATATTTCGTTTAGAACCTCGTCATATAAAGAATATTATAAAAAGTTTCACTAATTATCACAGTTTTCGTAAATTTTCCTTTACGTATTCTGAAACATTGTTTTAGACAAATATATAGTTCGACTCAATTCGCACGTTCTATACGGAATCGGTAAGTGCCCTAATACTTACTAACGACGGTATACGTTACTTAAACCGTTCGTTTTAACGAGAATTGAAAACGCTATCGAAAACGAGAGACGTGACCGTTATTATACTTACCGCGATAACAATCGCCGTGGGAAAACGGTCCGCCCTCCGAGGCATTACATAAATCTGCATGCTTCTGATCGAACCGTTACTCTCGGGATAAAGGCAGCAAGTTCTCGCAACGGGTTTCGATACGCTGAACACTGCAATCATCCGGTATTGTGTGTTATTTTATAGGAACACGTTCGCGTTACGTGTTCCTCCCACCGTGGTAGCTTTTCCCCGAAAGGCGTCGAACGTGCGATCGGAGCGTGTTCAGTTGGTTAATCGCGACGAACGATGGCGAATGGAAACCGAGCTTTTCAGCCTGTCGACGTTAAGGGCCGCGTTTCTGCTTCATTACTGAATTCCACGCGAGAGGACACAATGAAGTAAAAATACAACGAAGGCAGCTACGGGTGCTGCATGAATGTAAATCGATGAAGAGAAATCTTGCAAGCTCCAAACGAAAAAAAGAAGAAAAAAACGAAGAAGAAGGAAAGAGAGAAGAAGTTTATTGAAAAAAAATCTCCAAGTCATCGACGAAGAATGAAATTCTGCTGAGAGGTTCGAAAGGATACGCGACTTTTCATACATTTCGCGAAAGTCACAACGTGATTAAAACGTTCAATTGAAATCGAACGTTATTTCAGCAGAAAAGCGAAGGAAACGTTCTTGGCGCTTGATTACCAAACAAATGGGTTTTCTTTCTTTGATCCCGGAATTATTTCCATCTGGCAGGCGAACTGGTGTACGTCGTAATGGCGTTCAGAAACGATAAACAAAGAAAACGCAAATTCCCATGGCGCTTATTAATTATAAAATATCATGTACAATGAGAAACTTCGTACAGAAGTTTTACCGTTGTTTGGACGCTAGGAAAAACCGGTTGCACTGCACTAATTAATTTCACTCGCTCCTTATCTCTCTCTCTCTCTCCCTCTCTTTCTCCCTCTCTCCCTCGTCATTATTTCCGTGGAGAAATTAAAGAGCGCCGATTTCTCGGACGTTTTGTCGGCTTCGCTTCGATAAATTTTTAGCCAGTGGAAAAATGGCCGAGCGGAGAAGCTTTGTTGGTAATTGTTCTATTATATCGCACCACCATCATGAACTATAAAATTTCGGCGCTGTCGTCGTTTGTCTTTGCGAGAACGTTTATACAGAACGAAGTTACAAATTTCCTTTCATTCATCGTGTCACTGCGTTATGCTTGAGACGATTTGAAAATTGCAGTGGAGAAGTATGAAAAGCACAATTTTGTTGATTTCTTTAACTTCCATGTTATTTAATAGTCAAAAAGGGAGTAGTTATCGCTTCCCTTAAAAAGAGGAACGACCTATTCTCAACCCACAAATACTAAAAACTATTTCACATAGT
The DNA here is from genome assembly GCF_000188095.3 of Bombus impatiens. Lineage (NCBI taxonomy): Eukaryota > Metazoa > Arthropoda > Insecta > Hymenoptera > Apidae > Bombus > Bombus impatiens. The sequence continues at coordinate 540,515 of NT_177421.1, forward strand.
GTTATGTAAGAGCCATCGTATGAGAATCAATACCTTTCGAAAGAGCTAAGAAATCAATATTTTTGATGTACATACGTTTCGAAAAGAACTCCACAACCAAATTCGATAAAAATCCAATTTTGGTAGTATGTGACTGGTTGACAAGGCATTGGATTTTAAAATGAAAAACAGAAAACTGTCACATAACGTGTCTTTTTCGTATGATTCACATTTACTTGCAAAGAACGCTTTCTTCGTCGTATAAGAATGGATGTTAGAATGGGTGTACGAAGACACGAAAATGGCACAATGGCAGCTGGCAGGCCGTGTCGCTGATCAGTCGACAACCGCGATGGCATTAACGACAGCCTGAAGGCGTTCGCGTTTTCGCCTGGCCTCATCCAAAGGCGCGGAAAGCATTGAATCGACTGTCATAACCATTCGCGATTTCTATACGTGGATAGATATGTGAGCGCGATGAAAGAGAGCTTTGAGAGGGGGTTCGCCCAACTTATCGCCGCGAAGAAAGCGGCGCAGCCGTGAGAGACGGGCACACACGCTTCAAAATCCACGGTAAATATGCGCGACAAACGTTTCTCTTACGGAAAAGAGAACCTTTGACGCTCGTATTCGGAGCGTACGGGGCGGAAATTCTCACGTGGGAAAGCTCGACGTAGTCTGATTGCACGCCAGAAAACTCCTGTCAGGGACAGGTCTTCCAGATATTTTTCAAATAAACAGGTCTCCTTGGTTTACAATTTAAACTTGGTAAATACTCTGAATTGAAACAGCATGTTTTAAATAATTTGGTCAAACTGCATTTGGCAATGCGATAATATCGTTGAAATTTTCTCTGAATAAAGAGAAATTTTGAATTCTGACTGTTCAATATACGCGAGAAGAATGCTGATCGGTTTGCAATTTTTCCGTCCTGAATCACGTTTCGTAACACAAAACGTCGTAGAAAATGCCAGAGAAACGAGCGTGGTTTTAACAACGAGCAATTCGCCAAGTTGTGCGAATCCACAAAGAGAAAGAGCTTCCGCCAGTTTTACGTACTTGCAGTCACGACTTTCGGAATCTGATAAATCATCTTTTCGTTCGTCTTAGACAGTCTGTCAAAAAATGTCTCAAGTGCTTAGCGTATCATTTATAATGGAATAGCAATTTTGGGAATTTGATAGCCAACGAGTAACGTCATTTTGTCGAAGCATAAAATTGCGAAAATTTTACGGTCGACGAGTGCGATGAGATAAAACAAAAAAGGACTCGAAGGGCGAAAAAATAGTGGGTGGCGAGACTATCGTCACGGTTAGGCGAGATATCCCCGATGAGAAGTGGCGGAAAATCTCACGGACATGCCAAAGAGAGCTGTCCACGCTATTTATCCAATTTCAAACGGCACAGGTGGTGCGCAGCTTAGTAGCGGCTCCCAAATGCGACGGACGCATCATACGGTTAGGGTGCTCGAATTAATCCTCTTCCGGTACCGCTTCATGGTATCAGCGGATATCTCAAAAAATGCCATGTTTCCTACGGTAATCTGGGATAATACACAGAGAATTGGAAATTCGGCACGCCACTTTCCGTCTAGTGTTTGCCTCGTTTGTTCCCCAACTTCATTCATAACATCGAGCACATGTTTTAAAAAGGTAAACTTATAGGAGAAATAAAAAATTACAACGGACTTGATGAAATTCGAGAATATTGCCACGCAGAATAGAGTAATTTTGCGGCATGTTTGTCTCGAACTGCGTGATGCAAGGATTTCCAGGTATTGAACTAACATCCGTACTATACGATTATATATACGTTCATACATATGTATATGACATGAGAGCAACAACAGAAATTTGCAACGAAAGACTGACAATGAAGGTTTCCGTTCCTCGTCAAAACGTTTCAGAAGAAGAATCGAGAATATTCGTTTTAGTATCTCATCCATATACACTCTCTAACTGCGCGTGTCTTTCCATAAATAACAATTTCAGCGTCACGTCGCGCTTTAAAGGAGTTTTACTACTAGCACGAACGATAAAAAAGCGTCTCGCGATATTTCGGCGATGAATAACGCGGCGGTTCTTGAAAACACGATTTTACGAGTGCACCCCCCTTTTCTTTTGCAACTTTTCTACCTTGGAAAACAACGGGCAGGGAGATAAAACAAGGAAAACGGTGAACGAGAGAGAGAGAGAGAGAGAGAGAAAGAGGAAGGGAGGGAGACGAGGTGGATTCTGCGCGGAATTGTTCTGACCACGAGGAAACACCGGCGGGAGGCCGGTCCCCTGGGCGCGATAATTTATTTCCTTTACAATTCCGTCAGTACAATGCCGCGTGTTAAAATATTACCCGAGCTTTATAACCGCGCGCATCCCCCTTTCCACTTCTTTCTTTCTGTCTTCGGCGAGATAGGAGGCACACGCGTGTACGTATTTCATCCAACCTTACGTCGCTAGACTTGTGTGTTATTCAAACGTTTGCTATTTGTAATCGCGTTTGGGAACGTTCGGGGGATTCTCGTATCGCATTCACGATACGCGAGTACAGCGTCGAATAAAAACACGAGTTGTGAATTTCAAAACGCGGGAACCGCTGCACTGGTGAGGGTTTTGTAGGATGATTTAGAACACGGAAATAAAAAAGCAGAAGAATCCGAGAGATTTTGAAAATGATCAAATATAATAAGTTTGATAATTGACATTTTGTTTAATAGAAATTAATAATTTGTCGAAATTGCGTTAAATTTAATGAAAGTATATCGGTTAACAGGCATTCAGCGTGACAAATTATAAAAGGCTTTAACTTTTAAAAAAAGTTCAACGTGCCTTTCGTATAAACGATGGAGTTTTCAACTTAAGAGTCTTCAACTCAAATCCCCAGTTAGTCAGGTTTCACGTTTTCTTCTATTTTCTTTGCCATGCTCGAAATTTACCTCTCAGAGGTTACAAAATTTTCGAGCGGAAGTTTTCTTCGTACTCGAGAGGAGAAAAACCGTACGCTAAACGGAAAGTAGTAGTTGTGCATAAAAATTGTAGAAAAAACACGCGTACCAGCTGAAGGTGAGTGAACGTCACTTACACATCGATGGGGCGTAACAACCTAATGTTATTGGTATTAGTGACTCTGAAAATGTTGGCTAAAAAAGGCGAAGATTGATGAGGGTAATCGGAAAAACAAAACAGTAATAGGAAGTTATAAAAGAAACAAACACGTTCGGTAGTTGTACGGGGAGAAATGCAACAAGGGCGAAGTTCGCCAAGATTCTGAGACCGATGGTGGACGTGTTCTGAAAGAATGCCTTTGGGTGTCGTTCCGCGTAACTTCGGGTCGTCTTTCAGGAGAAAGTTAAAGACTTGAACAGAAGAGCGAAGGATAAAAGACCATATTGCGGTGCCGAACTTGGGCCAAAGTTTCTGCAAGTCACAGTGTCTGGCCATAATAATGCGGGGGAAAAGAAGCTTCAACATAGGAAAAGATAGAAAGAGAGCACTTTGTACCTGACTTTCAAACTGATGCAGGGGATATTGTTTCAAACCCCATAGCGTCCTGCTTGACGTCGACAGAGGACCGATGTAATAATTCAGACTTTCCTCCGATACCAGCTAGAGGAACAAACGAGTGGAAGAATGAGGTGTCTTCGATCAACATGACTGAGATTTCACCCTCGTTCGTCTTTGAAACCTGCCTCAAAGAAGAAAACATGAGCAGACGATTATTTCAACGTTTTCTATTTTCTCTTATACGATAACTTCCGGTGCACGGTGAAAAATCCGAGAATGGCAGTCCAGAACTACGAAGCCAACTGTAAATAATAGAAACCTGCTCGAAGCAAAGAACGTACACTTCCGTTCGTAAATATTAAGACATGCTGTAAATGATTTCACAAGTCTGATTTATAGCGTTGAACTGTTTCATCAATCTTCAATTTTTTTCATAATCTTTACATCAACGATGTCTATTTCGTTCTAAAATTCTTGCAAATAATTTCACGATTTGTTGCCACGTACTTTGGATCGTTACCTTGTACAAATACAAAATTCTAACAATTTGGGTTAATCACAACGATTTATAACAAAATCAACAGATATCCTAATATGTATGAACAACGAGGCTACATATTTGAAAGTAACGATTTCTTAGAACGAAACCGCATTAATATCATAGTAAACGGTAGAAAATCGAAGTCATTTCCTTCTATAGCGAAACGTCACACGAAACAGGCCGAACTGCAGGAGACTTCGCGGCGGAGGCAACCAGGCAAACTCAATTCCTGTTCAATCCCGTTTTACAACCACTTAATGACATCACGTGCACATAGTACGGGGATTCGTTGCGCGCGGAAAACGAGGCAGACTTTGTCGCCGAAAGGAAACTGGTCTAAATGGAAGGGCGAAGTGTCTTCGATCAACGCGCTCGTAATTGTCTTCGCCACGGCTGAGTCCTTTACCTCGATAATACAAAACGAAAACGAAAACGAAAGGAGACGATTCTTTTGTTCCTTCATCCAGCAGGGCGATGAATACCAGTTTCAGACCCAAGCAAGCAAATGGGAGGGGCGGACGACGTCGCTGCATCCAGGACGATCACAGTTTATGATGCGAGCACAGGAATACTAATCATCGATTGGAACGAAGGTCTCTCTTAGAGGGTCGATCGGTGAGATACAGAACACTGTATTCTACTTACAACTATAGACAAGTTATGCTCGTCTAGAGTAAATCGGCTGTCATTGATCTTGGACAGCGGGGAAATTAGCGGCTCTTCAGTTAGGACGATGTTTGAGAAGATATCGTTACATAAAGTTGCAGGTGTTTTCGTGAATTTTAATTTATCTCGCTTGCTTGTATCATTGTTTAATTTTACAATAAAAGTGAACTGGGGCCTATCTGTTTGATAATACTCATATTGTCCTGACGAAAACTGTACCGAACTACAAGGATCAGGAAGAAATTAGTAATATAGTAATAATAGTAATTAGAAAGTAAGTAATATATTAAAACTCACTGTTTCCTATTGCTCTGTCTTGTCAACTTCTAAATATAAGTATTTTGGAGCAAATTTATTGTTATAATTCATTTAAAGTTCTATAACCCAACAACGACTTTTACTAGGAACAGTTCGTCTCTATATACAAATAAAAACGCATAATGACAAAGGAAAATTCTGAATTAACTTGTCCATTCTGTCGAACAAAATCCGAAGCGACTCTTTCCAATTCCATAACGATTCTCCGTGATTCAGCATCCAACAGCAGCAATTTCCTCGACACTCATCTTTTAATCCCGGAGAGTACGCGACCGACTCGGTCGACTGTCGTTTCTCAAAGTGAACGAAGAAAAAGATAGAGCTGATCGCGAACGAAAGAGGTGACCGTAATCTTGGCGTATAGGGGCGAGATAAACGCGGAATAACAGCAGAGGCCGTTGTTCTGCGATATAATACAACCGGAGCAAGATGGAAACAGTTTTGTTGCCTTTAAATGCAAACGGTACGAACCAAGCGTGACGGATAATCCGATGCTCCCGGGGAATGTCGTATCGCGCATTATTTTTCTCTGTCTCCGGGAAATTTCGAAGTGACTGCGCCTCGGGAAAAATCTCGACGCGATTCCACTGAATTTACCGCTTCTCCGGAGCACTCGTTTCCAGCCAAATGACACGAACACGGTTTGTCGCCAGGGAATTTAATGAACTAGAAATCTTCTTACAACGTTTTAGATATACACACCATAAGTACATAAGTATTGGGACACTTGCAGAAACTGAGGTAAACCTCCAAGTGTGTTTTCTAATAAAATTATCGACTGAAATGTAACTACGATACAATTAAAACTACGGCTGAAACTTCTGATGTAATTTATGCGGCTCGTAATTAAGCCATTCAGAAGTCGCAATGATCAACTTCCTAAATTGAACGATACAGGAAAGTAACGATGTTACGAACAGTATTTTTTAACTTTATCTTAGAATTTGCTATTATGATATTATCCAATCCTCTTGCGATGAACAAACTTGAGGAAGTAATTTATTTCTTAAAAATTTAATGCACATTTGTGTGATGAAATTAAGAAAGCAAGAAAAAGTGAAGTCAATTGGTTTCTGAGAGACTCGGTTCTGTATCGTTTCCCAGGAAGCTTGTCAATTTAAAAAAAAAAAGACACTGAAAGATTCAACGAGTAGAGTTTATCCAAAGACTACATTTTCTCACAATAATGGATTTCGAAGAAATGTTCAGCGTTTCGTCAGTTTCCCGGAGAAACAATCTTCATCCGAGATCAAGGATGATTCGTGAAACTGCGAGAACGTAGCGAAAAGACGATTCACGACTGGCATTCTACGAAGAGAGGAAATCTTTGGAAAATGAAATAGCGGTACGCGATAGTGAACAAACTCTCGCCGCAGAAGTCAGTGAAACTTGCAACGGATCCGTACACGCGATACTTTGCCCAGCGGTGAAACAATCTCCGCCCTAAGACTTCCATCTCCGTTTTCATCTTCCCCTTACCCGTTCACTGCGATAACTTTGCGTTATCATTATCGAGCCCATTGTTATCGCTCCGTACACACCGTTCAAAATTTACGAAACTGCCTACGAAAGACGGGGGGCTATGAATTTCGCCAGCGCTTTGAATCTTCTGTTAGAAGCAACGATAACGAAGATCGTGGTACGCCATCTTTTTCGACGCATTTGGGAACTACAACGTTCATACGGATGTTGAACATAACGCGCAAACTCGCGAAATCCTACCTTACGTCTTCTAAATAGCATTCCGCAATGAAACGTTCGCTCGTATGAAACTTCAAATGAACTAATTAACAAATGACGTTCTTAAAATATTACGAGCACTTGTTCACGAGTATTAAGATATCTTGTGATTGCGTATAAGACGCGACAGTTGATTCCATGAAACGATTACTCGGTCGAAGCTTTGCATTTCTAAAAGGTAAAGATTTAAGACTGTACAAAACATCTGTAAGTTTCTGCATATATTGTCAGATTTGTTTCCAAGCTGCAAGTATGCTCGTGATAATTTACAGCACTAATGAAAGTTCCTCATTACAGTACTTATGAAATTTCAAAGTAACATAATACGAGCATATTATATTATATAAATATGTTATTATTATAATATATTTCGACGCACATGTATCTATGAAGAATATATATTTAGCATATAGCTATGTTTTCGAATGGCTGTTCAATTACACTCTGCAATTCGAGATACATCGATTAATTTCATTATTTCGCCGACATTAATCCACAGAGATAGAACACAGCTGTAAAACCTCGGCAACTTAATATTCACGGGACATCGAGCCGAGTAATTATTTTTCTAACTCGGCTTCGCGTCGCCCTGGTAGCGACGATCATTAGCGTCGTTAATTTCGTGTGCGTCCCAGGAAGGAAGAACGTGTTTTTCACAGGAATCGGGAGCGGAGCAGACAACGTAAGCCGGCTTGGCCTGTAACGAAAATAGGATGATTCGACGAAGCCACTTCAGCCACCAGGTTATTTCGGGGCGGCAGTTCGAGGGATGGTTTCGGCGTGGTTGTTTTGGGACACGCCATCGCTACGGCCTCGCCGCTGCTCCCAGACAATTACGGTTTCGCGAATCGGGGGAAAGATACGGTCCACAATTCCTTCCAAAAACAACTGCTTTCCCCCGTGGGATTAGGGGGAAACGCGCCGTAATAGAAGTTGATCATGATCGAAACAATTATTCGTCGAGCGTTTTTATTTCTTTCGCACAGCTTTTTTCGACAATATCTGACAAATGTTGCAAATTTGATTTTTGCTTTAAGCTTTCTTGGCGGTTAGAATATGCAAAAGCTCACAGAAGAAAAATATGATGAGTACATCTTTGTCATGCTACTTTATGGCTAAGCAGAAGAATTTTATCATGATATAACTGCAAATGAAAATAAGTTAAAATAAACAAGAAATAAATGGATAATATAAGGAAAGTGTAAAGAAAACGCGTTTCGTTCCGGAACGAAATAAGGAGACAATTTTGTAAAATAGAATAGTACTGAATTTTAAAATTGCTTTTCTGTAAAAAAGAATAGAAAATATGATTCATCGTGTACTCCTCTTGTTTGAGTCAGATTATATGTCTTTGTGTGCAATATAAGCGGTGGAGAAATTTTGATACATTGTTCGTCGATAATTTAGCGACACAATACATTTGATTGTTATTCGATAACAAATCGAGGATCGGTTTATTTTCCGCAGATTGCCGAACAATCGTGCAATATTTTGCGTAGTTCGTGTCGGTAACATCACGAGCTTTTGTGAAGGAGAGTAACGAATCTCTTTGGTACTTGTAAATTCAAAGTGCGCACAAGGTATTGTTTTGTTCAATTAGCAAAAAATTCGACGCTCGTGGTCGCAAATGGAAACTATTTTTCGAAAGCGGTATCAGCTACGTGAATGAAATTCACTGGTTTTAAACGTTTCAACGAGACAATGCCCCGAACGTAGAAGTGAAGTTAACCTTCGAACATTAAGTTACAACAGAATAGAAAATTAATTACTACCTGTCCAAGGAGTTTAAATAGATTAATCCTGAATCATTTACCACCCAGTCGAGTAACTTTTCCCTCTTATCCAATTTCGTTTTTAATCAATTTCTGTGACTGATCAATTTCCACATCGGTGTTCCCATCGAGATACAAAAACTTTCATCGCTGCTCGGGCTTTAACCACATTGCACAAAAAATATAAAATTTAATCGATTAACAGCCATCTTTTGAGCCGATTCAATTCGCAATTCTTTCGCGAGTCGTGCTCTCCCCTATACTTGTTAAACAAACCATTCCATATTTGTCCGTATTCGCTTAAATTTTTTTACCACGCCCCACCGTTAGAAATTATTTTTGCAAAGAATAGAAACTATCAAAAATACAGGGAATGCGATCGAAAGTTGCAGCTTGATAGTTTCCACGTTGAAAAACAGCGGGGATGATTATCGGTATTTTTATTCTCCGCGTAAATTCGATAGCACCACCGACAATATTAACTTGCCTCTCCCTGAGAGTGGAAGGTAGAGGGTATAGGGTGGAGCGAGCCGTGGCCGTCAGCGCGGAAATCTATGTAATACACTTTAACATTCGGCGAGCGTCGGGGAATAAACCAATTCCTGAGAGTTCTAGCCTGTTGTTGCCAGCGTTATTAGCCCGCCACGGCTCGTTGTTGGTCCGAGTATCATTAATCCGACTGATATCGCGCTTCACCACCGTTATTTACCCCGACGCAGTTTCCCTTTTCCATTTCGTTGCAAATCAATTTCTCCTCTATCCTCTAACAAAGTTCCAGGAAGCTTGTATAGTTCACATCCGTTTTAATTGTCGATTAATTATCGCGTGTGCACGAGAACGAAATAATCTGATTACGTAGTTATTCGACTAGAGAAGCTTTCAAAAGTTTCTTTATCACATGACATAATAGAAGAAAAAATTATAACTGTTAAAATCGCGTTGAATTGTACGGGTTAACTGCATCACGGGGAGATAATTATCAACAAAAAAGACCTCGCTAGGATCCTCGTGGTGAGTGGAGGATTCATAAAGTTGCGAAAGCTTCGACATCTCATCCAAGGTAGCAACTTTCGAAAAACGCGGGTAGTTTGCTCCTACTACAAAGTTAAGCCGGTGGTTTCCGTAAATTATAAATTAAAGCGCGTTCTAATGGAACGCGAACCATCGAAGTTGGACTTTTATAAGCGACCTGGAACGAAGGGTGGCTGCAAGTAGGACAAATGCGCTGAAAATAACGTTCATAAAGTATCCCCTCCTACGTATGGAGCCGTTTTTACGTTCTACTTAAGATCGAATGTTTGCGGGAAGTTTTCAGCATCGGGGAGCTGTGCGGCCGATGTTTGGCAACTTAGAATCAAATTTCAATATGCAACCGGCTGTTACGTTTCGCCAAGTACATGATCGTTCGTAAAATAGGTCACGTCGATTCGCCAAACTTTCGCTCGTGTATCGCAGCCGATTTGCCGCGCTTCGATAAGATCAAACTTTCCGAAACACTTTCATCGCCCTTCTTTTACTCCTCCTTTTTCTCTTTCGTATATTTTCTGACAAAACATCCGATTCTCTTGCTGTTCTAACGAAAATTTCACCGCTTTCTATTTTATCTTTAATTTATTTATTCGGTGGACAGCCACACGTAAAAATCTATATGAAATCGTTACCAATATCTTTCCTCAGATATCGGTAATATGCAGAGACCACGTAAGAGAAAAGTATTCTAATTCCTAGCGAACAAGGATATACTAAAAATGTGTTTCAAAAACTTACTATTAAATCCCAGAGTTTTGAACGCAGAACGTATCGGTAATACGATTGTTAAATGAAATCTTGTTGAATGTTGAATTTCTTCGAGAGAAGAAAGATGGAAAAACAGAAGTTTACTATCACGTGGCTTCTCGTAAGATAGGAAATTTAATTAAGCAAGAGAGTTCGATAATAGTCGCTCATCAAGGCAAGGGATACAACGACAGTGAGCAGAAGTCAGCTGTGTCGCGCGTTTCACGAAGCTTCGGCGATTATTAGAGCACGTAGAACGTTAAATTTTCAAGCGATTTCGCTCTATGGTTCGAAGCTTATCCTACAGGATCGCTCGTCACGCCGCGCAGGCAGAAACTACACGGTGCTTACGTTCCCGTGAATACAGCCAGGGCTCGCATGCAAAGCTGCAAGCTCGTAAGAGATACCTGCTGGCTGTAATGAATTGTATGGATCAGCCATAAAAGTCCCTGGTTCCCGGATGTCCTTATTATCTTATGCAGAATCGTGATACTGTATTTCGCCTTATTCCTCGTTGTGCCTGGGCGAAAGCCGCGCTCGCGACCAGCTTAATTTTCGAGGCAAAAGATAAATTAATATTCAGCGAAGCATAGGAAATCCGGTGGCACGTTTGAAATACTGAAAGCCCCTGCTATGCGCACCGTACGTTTTGAAATTCGTCGGGTCGAGTCGAATAGCCGATTCGCAAATGAATTCAACTCACGATCCAATTATTTCCAATAAAAATCCTTCGCATTAGTTCGCTAAATTTTCTCGCTCGGCGGTCAAATTCCGTGAAAATATCAAATTTCCTCAGGTTCCTTGACATCTACACACCAGTGTTAAACAGAGATTTCTGCCAGCAAGTTGCCTGGCATCTTTTGTGGTCCAAATGTGCCACGCAAGTTCACCAATTATTCAGCCAACCAGAGAACCTACTCATGCAGCTTTATTACTCAGCTCTGCTTCTACCAAAAACCAGCGAGTTTCTTCGCCAATTTCCACCTCCGAAAGTTCCACTAAGAAGAGTCGCACCGTGATGTGGACGGTTAAGAACGAGCATTCCAGGTCGATAGGAAAAAGCTATTTTCCCCGAGGAGTTTGTCAGTCGGGGGCCTTTACCATTCACTCTGTCCATTTTCACATGCGCCAGGCGTATGTAAAATACATAGCTGGAAGCCATACACATCATCGCAGATTGCGGGTCATTCCATTCTTGGCTCCTTTCTGCTCTTTCTCTTTTCCCATCTCACGCTGTCTCTCGTACGCTCTTCCTCCGCGTGGTGTACCTTTTGTACGCTTCTTTCCACGTTCCTTTCTCAAGGACTTAACTCCTTTCTTTTTCGCAGCACTATCAGGACTTTTCTCATAAAGCGGTCGTGCCGCGTGCTTTTCACAGGGTGGTTCCGTTTCGCCCCCGCGAGAAATATCAAAATTCCGGGTCGCCGGTCACGGACTAGTTCGATAGTGTAACGAGTTCTCAAAATCATCGCGTCCAACTTCCACGACAAGTCCTGAAATTCATTCCAAGGGTTACGAGACGACTGTGCATCGCGTTTCCAACTTCCAGATACCGACTTTCCCACATACCCACCGACTTCAGCTCGTTTGCGTATCGACGTTACAGCCACCTTTCTAGATCGTTCAACGCGATCTCTTAACGGTGTTGTTCTTCCAACTTCCAGGGGAACTCGAGCTGCTTTTCTCCAGGTGGATGGAGAATGATTCCTTTGTGCCACCGGGACTTGGATCTGACGAATCAGAAACAAGTGTACCTCTTTGTGCGTCTCTTATCATTTCCTCCCTTGGCAAGGAATTAGGTTAAGATAGAGTTGCTCTTCTAGTATTTAAACTTCAAACATGACTTCACCCTGGCTAAGAATGATCAAACTTGTACAGTGACTGCAAATTTTCGTTCGTAGCAGCAAATTTTTGTAGACATACGAGAGTGCTATTAGATGGTACAAAATTTAATATACTTAATAATTGCATTTTGTTGAAGTTAAATGTACGTAAATGCAGAATACACAAGTCCGTGATAAAATGTGTTCCTACTTTCTCTCAATAAATTCACACACAAAATTCAGCAAGTGTGTGTAGACTGATTTGTGCTTCTCTCTGGACTTTGTCCCAAATCACATCTTGACTCGCCACATAATTCCAACATAACGTTTCCTTAAGCATTCTTCGGTGCTTGATTTGAGTTTAATTCAAACATCACACTGAATCAGGCAATCCCATATTGTGTTAAGTTTGTTTTTCGCGCTGAGCATCGAATGGAAAACGATTTGATAAACCAACAAAGGTAAACCAAAGTTAAAAAGCGATCAGAGATAACAGCGAGCAAGCCTGTTCCCCAAAATTCTCGCAGTTAATACAGATCTGCGTGCTGTTTAGAATGGCGTAATGCGGAGCTGCATCTGCATAACGCGTGGAATACAATGTGCAATAGCTGACTGCGGCGCCTAAGGTTGAGCGTCGGTAATGAAATCGCGACTTGCTCGCCTCTAATGACGACCTCGGGGCGTCGCGACGCTTACCGTTTTCACGATAACGATGTAGAGAAACGAACCGAGCTCTAGCCCGTTTAAAATGCACGAAAACCGAGTCATAATAGAATTTTCAACCGTTCACGATGTTGCGAGACCGCGTACTTCGACGCGCCGCCTGCACCGTGTCCGAAGCGTTTCTTGGTCGCTCTGGAGTTTCTGTTTTGCGCGTTGCTATCAAGAAAAAATCATCGTATGCAAATTATGGAATTAAGGTATCGGTGTTCTCAGAGTTCGTGATAGTTTTGGATAAATGAAAACTTTTGGAGAAACTAACATCGTGTAAATGCATAACGTATTGTATAAAGGTGAAGTATTTGCAAGAAATTTTCATCATCGAAGGATTAATATTACCCATTCGACATTTTATCGTATGAAAGGCGTGTATGGTTTTCTTGAATATTTGAAAACAAGGATATACGGTTTCATCTCAAACTGTGAACGTGTTACGTTACTTTTACGTCGCTTTACGCTATTGGACACTCTTCTCGAAATAGCCAGCTATCCCAAAGAAGCACAGCTATTTCGCCACTACAAAGCTTTCTTGGATCGCTGAAATGGAGGAACATGTCTTTCTCAGAAACACTGAATCGAAGGCATTGAAAGTTTAAACATCCTCACTATCTGTCGACGCGCTCAAATTGGACAAACGTCACAGTAGCTAAATTGCTCGGGATAACCATAAATTCTCTAGCCTATTTTCTCTACAATTCGCCCGTACTTCGACGCTAAAATAAAAATTACCACCCCAGTCACGCGAATCGCCGAGCATTCTCATTACGATTCTACTGGCGTCGGCAATTGCAGCAAGTCGCAACGGATGTATATCGCGATACTTTATCGGCGCTTCGTCGAGGTCACCATGGAATTTTTACCGTTCCAATCGCTTAGTCCCATTAGTGTCGCCGGAAAATGGAACGCCCACGGGTTTTTAACGTCGACGTTTTATGGTGTATCGAGGTAGCTTGTCAAAGGACATTGAAAATTGTACGATAAATTTCCCTATGTCACGTTTCTACCGTGAAGTATCAAATTTTTGCGTTTTTGAATTTCCATGAAATTCTCTATCGTCCGACTGATCACGAACGTTGCCAATATTTTACAATATTTTCGTTAAACAAGTTAATTTCTTTAGCCGACTGACAAAGCAGATTTGTAGGAACAAGTCTACGTTCTCCAACTACTCCGAAGAACTTAAGAATCTCCCCGTCGAATTTCCTTCCAACTTCCTCGCCTAAGGCGCCACTGCTTAAGCACCTAAGTACCTTTAAATCGAGTTTTACCTGCTTAAAACTCTTTTGATTCGCTTTAAATAATGAATGGCTACTAGGAACAGGGGAAGTATTTTTAAATCCAACTTCGTTCGAGAGGTTTTCTCCGCGAGGAGGAAAAGTGCCGTCGAAGAATGGAACAGGCAAGACGAGCCTCCTATTAATATCTTACGAAACCGATAAAACGAATTCTTCCGGGGAAAAAAAGGAACAGGAAAACGAAATAAAAAGCTTCCTGCAGAATTATAATCAACATCGTTATGACCAGGAAACGTGGATTCCGGCGGCATTCCACCGAAACGGGGGAAAACAGCTAATAGACCGACGATTACGTAAAGGGAAGGTATTCCAAACGCTCGATATCGTTCTTTTAATAACACCTGCTGTCTGAAACGCTGTTTTATAACGTACCTGGCGGACTGCATTCTCGAAAATCTTAAGTGTCCTCGTTGTTCACAGTAGTCTATAACCGTGCGCGCCAGACCCAGCCTCAACCAGCGTTCGCGTCGTTGCAAACGTTGGATATGGCCATTGTTGGCGGAAAACGTCGAGGCACAATGGAATACCAGAGCGATAGAGCGTCGCTATCGCTGCATGGGATATTAGTTTATCCATAGATCGACGAAAATGGTGAGATTCGCAAGCTCGCTTCTTCCTTGTATCTATGGTTGGTTGCATCGAGCATCTGTGACTCTCGGCATCTGACTTTCTAACAATGGGAAACTATAATGCGACGCATAGTTGGATAGAAATGCAGAGAACACGTTCGATCCTTCGAAATGGATTAATATTTCGATCGGTCTAGTCTTTCAAGCAATCGTCAGTTCCGATGTTTCGAAATAGATTAATATTTGGATCGGTCGAGTCTTCGAAGCAATTTGTCCGTTCGAGATTGACGGATTCGAAATAGAAGGATTTTGGTTTGGTGATTTGAAACGTTGCCTCGTGGCTGGCCTTGACATCAATTTCGTCAGTGTTACGGACAGATTGCTACGGAAGAGATCGATTCGGCCAGTCGAAACAATTTGTCCGCCGGCGAATAGGCTTCCTGATCAGTGAACAGTCCGGCAGACAGGCGTGGCGGCGATTCGTCAAGCGGCGTATGCTTCGTATCGGTGGGCGTAATGGTATTTGTTCCTTCGCTAACTGCTTGGGGAACTAGTTCGTGTGGGTGGAAAGAACCGGGCCAACGTAATTCCACGTTCCCTTCGTACGCTCGGATCATTATACTTAATCACCTACATTGTTTTTTATCCTTCGAACCGAGAACGAACTAAAACAGGATGTATAACGTCTTATAAATTCGAAACTAACGACATCTGAATCCATATTCGCTAAGAGTTTCATACTTGTTGCGATGAATACATGTCCTTAATGTTCAACACCAGCTTTCTACAACACTCCAACTTGAATACTTGGTAAAATCATTTGGACCAAGAATAAAATCGCGGAACACAATTGGGAAACTGAAAAGACGCTTACGAGATTCAACGTCGAGTAGGCCGGGATTATTATGATATCGAGAGGCTTGTCTTGGAAAGATGCGCGACAGCAGTGGCAAAGAATGCTAGACAGACAGCAGGCAGAGCCAATAAATTTCAATGCTCAAGCTGGGTTCTTTGGCTAGTAGATGGAGCTGGTAAACCGAAGAATCGAAGGAGTCCTGGCCCTGATTACCATCGTATTAGATTTTCCATGAGACAGAGAGAGAGAGAGAGAGAGAGAGAGAGAGAGAGAGAAAGAGAGAGGCCCCCTTCCATATCTCTTAAAAAATTCCCTCCTTCAACTGCCACGTAATGAAACTTCCAGACTGAAACCCCTTCTCCTCGGATATATTTCGTTCAGCAACAAGCTGCTGCATTTTTCATTCCGTGACTCCGTCGAAGATAAATTCACTGGAATAGGAAAAATCGACCAATGGTACACTAAATTGATCGAATTAGAACGTGACTCTGAATCTTTAATCGTTCCAGTTGTGTTCTTTATACTTTCGATGGATATAGTTCTTGACCTCCTCCTTTTTTTTAAATTGTCTATTTACATTTTCGTTAACAAGATCGCGAAAACTACGATTGCTAGGCTTTGTCGAACGATAGAGGATCGAGGGAGGCGGAACGGGAAACTCTCGACATGCAGTCGGTTCTTGTAGTCCGTGTCCACACAACTATTAAAAACATTTATCACGTTTTGTTTCGCAGTGCATACGAGACAATCCGTGAACAGACGACACGATTGCAAATATCCGTTTGTCCGGTCTGTTACGCTCAAATTTTTCTCAACTGTCCTCGAAAATCCATGTTCCCCGAAAAACAACGAACGGATGTTGCTCTCGCTGGTCCAGCGTTTACAAAATACCTGAATTTCTGTAACATAATACGACAGCTCTCTTCTGCTATTTTTGCTTTCGTAGCTGCTCTTCTCTATTGGTATGAAGCCAATAAAACCATGCACGTGTACACGCAAACAATGTCTAATATTTGTAAAATGGCGAGCGCATTGTTACAAACACGGGAAACAAACTTCGAGAGCGCCGCGTTTTCAGTTCAATTTTGCCAGATTTTGCAGCGTTCTGTATCAGTTTTCGGATTGAAAGCCGCGCATAACACACAGCTAAAATGCCATTGAGAAGATAAATACGCGTAAAGTATTACAAAGCGCGTGCTGTTATAATGTTCCAGGATTCGATTCCTAGCATGGCAAAGACACTTGAAATTTACAAACTTCTTGCAGAGACTCGTTCAACAAATTCCAGTAGCTTCGATCGCGGTCGTCGAACTGATGAAACGCAACCAACTACCGTCGCACAGATAAGCTTATCTGAAATGAAGATTTCCAGATTCGAGGGAGCATCGGTGAAATTCCCGAAAGTCCAAGATTAGTTTCCATGAATTCAGCCGATCGAGTAAGGTACCCGGTAAGGTTCAATTATACTGCGATACGAAAACATTCATTTCCGCTTGGAAATTCCATTTCGATCGGGGCTCGACGCAGCGTGAAGGAGCTCCGGAGGTATCTGCGGTTTCGCCGGATTAGATGTCTCTCGGCGAGCGCGCGATTCACTTCCTGCCGGATCTCAGCTGGCAATAACGTTTCGAGCGGAAACGCGGTCAGGGCTGTGCACTATGCAACGCGAGACTGCGTGCATTTGCCTGTTCGTAAGGGATCCGATTGAAAAGACGTTCAACCGTCTTATTCGGTAGCTCCAAGGAAGGCGAAGCAAATAGACGACGCGCGACGAAAAAGAACCAAAAGTCTCTTGTCGTCGATACGTCTACGCGAGTATGTGATACGGATAAGTGGAATGCCGGGTCACGTATCTCCGATCCAGGTCTTTCTATACCGCGCGCGCACACGTCGGAAACCGAACGACACGTGTACTTCGATGCCTGAGTGCGTTTCATCGGCCGTTTCGTTGCAACGATAGGCGCAACTCGTCGACGACGAAGGGTGTCTCGAAATTTGTATCAACGTGCGAAGAACGTCTCGAGTTTCTCGCGCTCGTTCGAGCATTCCACGTCAGAGATATGGGCGTTGTGTTGTATGGGGAATATTGAATAATGGAAGTTATCGAAAACATCGACGAAGATGGATATGCTTCGCGGTGCATGTTTCATGGAGACATTTCAGGCCGATTGCATCGAGCAGCAGGCTTTTGTTGCGCCTCGATGATCTTTTCAAGATGCTTCTCTCTAGAGGAAGATTGTCTTGGGAAGTCACTGAAAATAGAGATGACGACACGTATCCTTCTACATTTATTCTTGTTAATAATTTCTTGCGTTTCTAACGGAATGGAAACAAATTATTGCGCGAGTTTCGGCCGCTCCGTGGTGCATTTGTAGTCACGGCCAGATTTCCTTCCTTTTCGTTATTCATTATCGTTATCCGTGGAAACTTATTCTCGCGAAACTTGGCTTAGTAGTTACTCCGGCAATCTCGTTTGGAATAACGAAGCAAAATTAATAAGACGCTACACTACGTCGATAATTACAGTCCCTGGCGTGCCAGTTGGAGTACGAAAACGGACGTTTGTCACTGTTTGAGTAAAAAAAAAAATATCTGAGAGAAGATTAATATCTGCTAATGATGCTGTTAACGCTTAACGGTAACTCCTTTGACTATAAGGAAGTGTAACATCTAATAACAGGAGCAATCACCGAAGTAGCAAGCGTAAATGACTTTAGTATTAACCCAACGACGAAGGTAGAAAAATATATTTACGATACTTTATGAAAGTAATGGAATCTCTAATTATGCATTAGCGACTGTAAAGTGATGTAAAAACGACAAAACCAATATTGACGTTTCGAAAAGACTCTATTAAAAAGAATAGAAATTAATATTCTACTGTAAAAGTGCTTCTAAGAATGCATTCTAATTAAGAAGCGATAGAATCTGGAGAAAATCGTAAAATAATTCAGACAGTCCCTCGATTCATTTCTTTGTTACATTTAAACGTAATATCGCTCATTTTGCTTCATATTTAATGTGTAAAAGCTAGCTCGCAAGCCAACACTCCTGCGCGACCTTACATCCCTCCCTTAAGCTTTCTCTTTACCAGTTTCTTCGTCAAATTCCAAACTTCCAATCATAGTACGCGAGCGCTGACAAAATATCTCAACAATTCCAGTTTGCGCGTTCTCGACGTCTCGTTTCTACCAC
>NT_177421.1:559316-593573 GCF_000188095.3 Bombus impatiens
AGATCGCGAGCGACAACAGAAGAAGCAATTATCCGGAACAATTTACCATCCCGGCCGTGTAGTCTGGTTCCACGGTGAAAAAGTGTCGCTGCTCGCGAATACTCGCATCGCGCGTGGCGACTGGCGAACAACCCCAGCTAACGGCGGCCGGGGATGGAAATTGCTAAGCCGTTGCCAGGCGTAACGCTCAAGTACGGCGGTCGATGTTCTGCGGCGGCAAGTTTGCGACGTGACGCATCATTTACGGTGTTGCCTCTAATTTCAGATTGTATTTCAGCCAGGTTAATTCCCCGTGCCTGGGTGCGTGGCCGTTTGGCCCGACAACCACGGAGAATCTGGCGTGTCTACGTGTGATTCTCGCACCGATCCAACGCCGGCGTTAACGTCGTTACCCCCAAGAAACTTGCAAATGCAATTTATATGGATTGTGCGTATCGCACGATCCATGCTGCTGGATTAACTCCTGCGTTTACACGCAAACACTGCAAGCGAAGTAGCCTGACAGGCGCAGTTAATCGCATCTGTGTTTGAACAGACCAATAATATCGTGCTCGTCATTTTGCCGGTTACACCGGGCGATTGTATTACAAGGAAATCTCAGGAGAAGAATTTGATAGGTACGTTTTTCTTGATTTTTTCATTTCCATGTGACTTTTTGACTGAAGAGGTGGATTTTAATATGACGTAAATGGAAATGAAAGATGGGGAAAGATAGACGTAATATGCAAAATAATATAAAATGTCCGATATGGTATTTAGTATTTAATGGGCGAAACAAATTTTTGCTTGACTTCTTTAACTGTATTTACAAAGTTGTACAGATTATTTCGCTCGGAATTCATTGTATTTGTAACGTTTGTTGAATCTGTTATCGATACAATGGCATTGGGACTTCTACACACATCATCGATTAAATCCAAATGGTTCTAGACCGAAAGCGCCTTCGGCGAGACGTTAAACCAGAGTTCTGTCGTCTGGAGAGAAGGTCGAAGGATCACGCAAATAATTGGTAGGTATCTCGTGACCTACTTGTTGTCTGAGGTTCTACGTAAATTGAGCCTGACTGAGCATTAATTGATCGCTGGAAGGCTGATTGCTTCGGGAGATCGTCCAACTGTTTCCACTCGATGATTATGGTCCGACTGTTCGAGTATTAACTGATAAACGGACTGCTTATTTTGACTGAAACGCATCGTCGACGTGATTTCCTTGTATAATCAGTCTATCTGTGTTAATCAGTGTATGTAAGTTAAGGAAAACCAATCCATTTTGATTCGTTTAACAGGTTCTGATAAAGCTTTCCAATCCCACTAAGATACCATAGTCTGGTAGATGAACTACAGACTACTTATGGTCAAGAATCTTGCTTAAGTTAACTACAAAGTAAAGTTAGAGGTGAATGGCAAGAAAGTGGATACAGAAATTGTACATCAGACAGGCCATTCTTTAAACTTCGGCAAGAGCAGAGAGTAGGGGCAATGGTAGATAGCACTCCCAATTGTATCTTTGCTTTTCAATTCTCTTCCATTTCCTTTTCTTCCTTTGCATTTTTTCTTTCTTCTCTCTGTTTCTTCGTTTTTCCTCTTCTTTTCCTCCTCTGTCCACTCATTTCCCTTCTTTGTTTTATTCTCATTCTATTTCGTCTCCTTTCTTCTTTCCCCTACTTGCCCTATCCTTTTCTTCCGTCAATTTAAAATAAATGCACAAGCCTTCGCGGTATGAGATAAAATGCTTTAGACCCGCGTAATTTCGTTATTATCCGGGCTTCAATCTTAATTTGAACGTTATAAGTTGTAGCGAAGTTACCGATATCCAAACCATGCGGAAGTTATAGTTGCCGAAGTGGTCTACCCAGTTCCGAAGTTCTGCTGTGTAGCAGTAACCGCAACCCGTGGCTCCAGAAACTGAATATAATTAATGGAAAAATTACCAGGGATGATTTGTAGGTCGAAGTTCCGTATCGCAGTATTATATTCTCATTCCGTATAGCAATTTTACATAGATAACAGCGTGTCTCAGCTTGTCAGAGTCTACCTCAAAGTTTACCATCTAAAGTCTTCCAAGTATTAATTATAAAAACACCATTATTATTATTATTATTATTATTATATTAATAACGATATTACTCTTTCAATTTTTATATCTTCTTCTGATAAAATTCGTCACAAATTACAGTTTGGCACAGGTCTCCGTAGGGAAGAAAATTTCTTGTAAATGGAAAATAAGAAGATAAAGGCATGTTTGGAGAACAGGTCCCGTCTAGAGTCTTTTGTCGCCTCGTTCCACTGTTCGAAACGCTTATCTTTCGATAATCTAGCCGGTGGGACGAGTCTTGAAAGAGAACACCGGCGGGTGTTAAATATTCAAGTCTCATATGCAGTATCTCTTCGCAGTCGGATGTTTCATGATACCGGATTCGCGAATCGATACCGTGCTCTGTTTACGAGCCACCTACGCTGCTCGACTGTTATGCCCTGGGCCTTTTTAAACCAAATAGCTTCCAGTAAAATAGTTTTCCCGTTTAAAATGTACAGTGCCAGCCGGAAACGTTTCCAACACTTCTGCGTGCGCGTCAGCGTCGATGATCAGCGAATCGTCAAATAACTTTCAAATTCTCGACCGTTATCAAAACGAAACGAAATTTCGCCGAGTCTTCGAGCTAAATTACTCCAGCGATAAATTGAAATTTCTAGAGTATTCGAACTGTAGAAACTGTAGAAGTAAAGAGGTAAAACAATTTACCTCTATCTAAACATTACACAAAGATACGCGTTCAATTTATTCGAGACGACTTCGTTAACGTGTACTGAATCATGCATCCACTCTTGATCGGCGTGCGATCGAAAAATTGAAAAAAGTCGGCTAAAATTCGCCGGTCGTTTCCTATGGTCGAATTAAAGCTCAATGGCCGGAGTTTCGGCGGGACGAAATCGATTCGGCGCCTCGTGGCGTACTTTTATTCCGCGTAATTCACGGACTTTGACCGTTCGACGACGGTAATGGAGCAACCGATCTCGGCCCGGGGCGATAGCGCATTGTAATCGATAGCGTGCTGGTCCATTCTTTCCATTCCTTCATTACCGAGGAATCCACAAAGGATCCGACGCGTCATTAACATCGAAACAAGACGAGTCTCATGAATAAATTCCACGAGAACGAGCCCCGTCTTTTTCCTCGTGAGCGCGACGCGCTCGCTTGTTAAACGCCTTTGTTAAGGGACTGTCACTTTTCGCAGGCCTGAATACCTTTTGCCTCGCGGCTAGCAAAAACTTCTCTTTTCTACATTCTAAATATCAATTCTCCTTTCTCTGTACGAGTCTTTCTCCCCTCTGAAAATTTCCGCCAGCTTCCGAACCACGAACCTCGATAAGAAAGCTCCAATCTCCTTTCAAAAGCGAAATCCACGAATTTCATAATGAATAGCGTTTAGCGAAAGCGCCGACGGTGTCTAAGCGGCGATTTCTCGCTAACAATACAAGCAATCGCTAGCAGCGCTCGCGGTAATTGCATCTGTTATTCGTAGACACGGCGGCGCCCGAGTGAAAACAGGGGAGGAGATTTCAGGAAAAACGAAAGGAGGGGTCAGGAAGTCTCGTGCAACGTTTTTGCGGCAAGGTGTCGCCCTTTTGTCGTGTCTGCCCCGCCTTTCCACGCCGGAACTCGTTCTTGATGTGCTTATGAATTTTTTAACCGAAATATTTTTCTATTCTCCGTATTTTTCGCGTAATCATGCATTCGATAAAGATTAGAGCTTCTTCGAGTCGTTTGTCGTTCCAAGCACGATGTCTTCAGCACTTTCTTCGTGTTTGATATTTTTTCCCTAAATCTTCAATGTGCAATTTCTTGCAGAAAAGTAATCTTTGGTTAATTATTTTTGGAAAAAATAGACATTGAATCGTTGGATATACCTTGGAAAATTGGTTTAGAGTTATCTATGCGAAACATCGAACCGTTTCTTGTCCAAAAATTCTTGTCGATAATACCTCTTAAATATTTTCTCCGTTTGATATTTATTCCTTGAACCTCTGATTGCAAATTTCTTTTTAATTGGTCTTTAATTGGTACATAGCTGAGAAAATGGTGAATCGTTGAATACATCTTGGAGAATTGATCAAGAGCTATTTAAGTGAAAGATTGTACCATGTGAAATATAGTCGTGCGAACAGTGAAGGTAAGATCAAGTAGATTGGATTAGCACAAGTGCATCACGTTCATTAAGTGAATTGAGTGCGTTGATTGCATTGAGAGAGTTGAAACATTGAATGTGTTGCATGTGAATCTTTCTGTTTCGTCTCAGAAACAAATTTTTCTTTCCATGGGGTGCCACATATGATATTTTCTAACAATATCGAATAATCTGTGCATTTATATACTTACGATGCAATGAAAATCGTACAATTCTAATGATACGACGAAGGAATAGAGAACGAAATAAGGAAAAAGCAGAAATATCATTACATATCCTCATGACGATACATTTTCTCAGACGCTTGAAATTCGATTCGAGCGCTGTGATGTCGTCTACCATTCGCATCGCATTATCGCTGTCCTACACGGACACTGTCCGCAAATCCCATAAATATAAGAAATAAATATCTTCGATCATGTGGCGTGAAAATCGAACGCAGGATTATGGCCATAACGAAACGCGTTGTATGCTGTATTTTCACGATTTCGTTGGCGTTCCGTAGTTTTTATGGAGCCACGTCTTCGGATAGATCAATATTATGGGGCTAGGGGGCATTTCCACGAACGCCAGAAAACGCAAAAATTGTTCTACGATCGACGACGGATCGAGGAAAAGCATAGTCATTTTATTAGGAAATCGAACTGAAACGTACACTCTCGCGGGAGAAATGAATTATCCAATCCCATTGTCGTTTTGTCGTCTTTTTATCGCAGCATCTTTTCTTCTCAAATCCATTCTTTCGCAGTGATACTTGGTAAAAGATATCAATGGGGGTGGAATTAAAAGCTTGTTACGGAATGATCTTCGAATATCTTGGCTGACAGTCGTGAAAATTTATGTGACTGCAGCGTGGACGAATCGGAAGGACGATAAATCACAGGGACGACAAAAGAAATTACACCATTTTACGTAAATGAATGGACGGAAAGAGAGGAGATTCAACGTCGAATGTAACGGGTAGACGAGCTTTGACGAATTTCATGAGAATATGTGCTTCGTCGAGCCACAATTTACCGTTAACACCGGTTCGGGCATTTCCCACGCGTTCGTTCAATTTATCAGATCGGCCACGAATGTGTTCAATTCATTTATTAAATTCTTCGTGAGTGGCGTTCGACGCGTCGGCACGAGAACATCGTTCCACGAACGTAAATTTCACCTGGTAATTTCATTAACCCTTGTAAAATTAACGTCCATCCGCCTAGACGCGTCTGTCTCATCGTTGAGTTTTATCGCTCGTAATTTTTCCAAAAAATTGGAGGAATTTATGTTATACATTTTTAATAACATCTGGCTATCATCGACAATGAAGAAACGACGAACGTCGACAATTATCTCTCGATTCTCAGACACTGCACTTTTGGACCTCGGGCGCATTTTCGACTATTGTAATTGGGATCCCTCGGGCGCCTTAATACTTTCAAGACGTTGAAGGCTTCCGTGACATTCCGGGAATTCGTGTAATTTCCATTTTTCGAGCAACTGTCGAAATAATCCGCTGTATCCGCCGATCGATCCAAGATATCACGAGACTCTATCCGCACGATTCCTTTGTCAACCAAACATTCCCTCTTCCCTCAGCTACAGAACATAAAACAAGAAGCCGGTAGAAAACCGCCCTTAATTGTCTATACTGAAATAAAACTGTTATAAACGTTAAAAGACCTTTAATCCCTTTTCTCGAGTATTTCTCCGTGTTTTCGCAAAACATAGCTGCCTCTATGTTCACATAAACGTTCTCAAACGTTCTCTACGCCTTTGCAGAGGCTTTGAATTTTCCTCACAAAGCAGCATCGGAGAAAAGAAAACGAAGGGCTGATCGTGAGAAGAACGAAGTCGAAGGTGAAAGAAATTAAACGGTCTGGCCTGGCGGCTTCGAATGGCCATAGAAGAAATTGTCGGAGGCGGAGGACCGTCTAGGGCAAAAGGACGAATCGAGGGACTTGAATTCTAATTATAAAAGCGGCGATGATAACATTATGCCTGGCGGATTCCCGATAGCGTCGCGTGGTACGGATTAACGACGCTATGGAAACGGTGTGGCGGGCGAACAGCCAGAGAGACGGTTAATTAAAAATAATATTCTCCGTCTGGTGCGTGCGTGTTCATTGGCCGCCACATAATCGTGGCAGCTGCCGCTTAGTGTCGTGTCACGAACCCATCTAAAGTCGACCGAAGTAACTACAGATCGCGTGGAAGAGTACAATTTATCTTGAAAAAAGACTTCAATAGCTGAAGGTCCTTAAACTTGTAAAATAAGCCTGATTAAGCGTGGTTAAACAAAACTACCGGCGATGAAATATCTTTGTTTTCAAACGTTTTAGAGTTAAACAAGGCTCATTTTGGAGGGCTCCGGTGATTTACAGGTACTTCTGATTTCAGCTAACTTCCGAAATCTTCAAGCGGCAGCTAATAGAACTTTGGTAGCGCAACTCGAACAGACAAAGTTCCGAGACTCTTCGAGGAATTCCAGGACGAGTTTCGTACAATTAGAAGACGAGAGGATTGCGAGACGGCGAATAAATTCGCAAACCTTTCGTCTCGGTTTCGCATATCGTCTGCATTCCCTTTGGTAATCCGTTTGCCTCTCGACGCAACGAAATGGCTCGTTAATTTACTGAAACAGCATCGACCCGTGTTCTTTCGTTCTAAATTAAAACGAGCATCGGTTGCGATACGCCAGCCAGAAATTAGCTTACAGCTGTATCTAATACCTTTCGAGCGATGAAAAATTGAAATATTTTCTCGTTTTTCTACAACATCCGATACTGTCAGTTTATTTCGAACCGTAGGAAAACTCGCAAACTCGTTTTTTCCCGTTCCAACCTTTCTCGCCCGCAGCTTTCTCCTTTCTCCTTCTTCAATTGGTTTCTCGCACTGTGTTTGTACTCCCTAGGCCATAGAGCGGCGTCGTACCTCGAGCCTCGGATTAATGAGCGGCGCGAAATTAACGATGCGGTCCTCGAACAACGATCCCTCACCGATCTACTTCCGTCTGAGTCGCTCCGAACCCCAGGAATACGCTGAATAATTAATTTGCTCGCTAGTGAATAAAATTCAGAATCCAGGAAACGTAACCTGGATATTTTTTGAATAATAAATCAACATTCTGTGCGATATGCTATTATTTATATACATTTATGCGAATTTTCCACAAGACAAGATTTTTGAAGATTCGAGTAGTGTTCAGTTCATAAGAATATGAATCTAGTCACGTATTTCGACTTTGACAAACAAACGTTTTGTAATTTTGTAATTAATTAAGCTGTAACTTTATTTTTTACCACGATACGATTTCATGATTTGAAAAAATACTAGTAACACACCACTATAATTCTCAGGTTCCACCAACCTATTGTCACTTCTTACAAATCTCCGTAATTCCAATGAAAACTTGGATTTATTCTTATCGTAGCGACTGCTAGGTACAAACGTCCAAGGACGAAGGAGAATTTCTTTCAAAAATCAGACGGTCGTTCGGTGGCAAATGGATCGGAATAAGGGTCGACTGGAAGACAAAGTATACGACTGTTTGATCAGCAATACGTAAGAGTTTCGAGCTAAGCGGAATCGTCCGTTTGCCAGGGTGGTTAGCAACAGAAACGCCGTAAAACTGCAAGGTGATCGCCACTATTTGGCGTACGCTCTCGACGATAAATATTTCCCGATTGTTCTAGCGGAGCGTGGAAAAGGCCGCTGCATCTTGTTTACGGCGAACTTCCTCTAATTTATACGGAAACTTCGCCGCGCCACTTTTAAAGCGTCGTCCATTATGATTGCCCGGCAACTTTCACGAAGCAGCTACTAATTTATGCGGCCGGCTATACGTGCCGCATGCTTCCGTTGCGGCGTTTAACGCTAGTATTGCTTCGGATTCAACCACGTACACGTTCCAATCCCGCGGAAAGTTTAATCTACTTGCTCCCGCGATTTGTACACGATGATGCAAATGTAATGGAACACCAAGTTTTCGTGATCGAGGCTAGAGATAACGGGACGAGAAATATAGTTAGAAAGATTCCATAAACGTTCTACGTGCGAGTATACTGTCCCGTAAAGTTTTGCGGCGGGTTACTTTCGGATCGTTCTATATATTCTCCGTTGGAAGTCAAAGATTGTTTCCAGCGCGAGCAGGCAAAATTTCGTCCCCCGCCATCACGAAGAAATTCGGCAATCTCCATTCTCTCTTTCCTCCGTAAGCTTCACAGAGAACGTATGCAGATCGTGAGAGCGTGTCAATCCATCTGTCTGCCGTCGCATTACGATTCAACAATCGCAACGGTGAATTTTAATAAAATTCTCTAGTCCCGAGTTAACCTACCTGTTCTCGGTTCGCGCTTCCCTCTGATTTAATAAAACTTTCCGTTTCTTCTTACACCGTTATCCGATCGAATTTTAATCCGCCCACGCTTTGAAATCTCATCGCAGACTCCTCGTATTAGCATTCTACTGTCTACTCGGAACGAAATGAAACTCTGTCAACTATAAACACCGGTCACCGTACCACGGCTAGAAAGTAAAATGAGGATTAAACTTGGAGTAATTCGAACCATATATACGTAGTTCGAATATCTCGTGCCTATTCACGAGTCAGTTCCGAAGCTCGTAGATCGATCAGAGGACTCCTTCGCTCTGTATACTGAAACACAACACAGCCTGTTTCGAGCCGAGCCAGAAGGTTGCCGGATTCACTGGGATAAACAACGAGGTGGCACCGATTAAAACCATGGGGAATCGATTAAACTGTCCACGGGAGGATAAACGTTCGTCGGAATTGCATCGGCGCGAGGAACGCACACGGTGCGCGCAACTCCAATACCCTGGCGAGACTTAAAACGGGTTAGGCGTGGATGCGCGCACCCGAATCGATATTCAGTCATTCTTTTATACGTATCCGGTCGCCGCTACACGCGTTTCCTCTGCCTCCTTCTATCGATGTTTCTCCTTGGTCGGCGTCCCCTTTCCTCGCTACGCTTCCTCAGAGCAAGAAGAAGCGGCCCTTCCTATCTCCCGAGCGATATTTCTTTTCAAAGTGCTGAGCTGCTCCGGCTCTTTGTACTACGCCATACTTTAACCCGTCCACGGGGATTCTTTATCCTTCCAGCCGTCTCCCAATCCACCCTTTTCTCCATCCTGACTCGGCCATTCCATCTCCATTGCGTCTCCAAGTCGGAACGAACCGGAACACGAAGAAGAAGAACAAGCGACTGTGAAACGAATTCGACCCCTTCGAAGCTCTGTCCTCCGGATGAAGTCGAATTCCGTTTCTAATAAACGCCAACGGCTCTCGTGTCGCCTAGGCACGCTCGTTTCATCCACCTAATCGGCCGGCTCTTGCTCTTCCGCTCGGCCAGATCGATCGACAAGGAAATAGTAAAACGAGAAAAATGTAGAGCGTTGCGTTTCGAACAGAGAAATCCATTTTCCGGCTCGCCAATTTTGTGCCCTTTTTTTTTATATTTTTAGTTTTAACTATTACTATTTTTAACATACGTACGATAACTCGTTGACGTGTAAAATCTGAAAATATCAGTTTTGACTCTGTCAATCGAGCTCCTGATCATACGCAAAAGTCAATGAACGTGTAAAACGTGTACACAATGTGCATAAACTTAACACATCAGCGCACAACTTTTAAAATGACGCTTAAGACTAGAGTCTTTAGATTCCACTCGACAAAAGCTGTAGTGCGTTGTAAAAGAAAGTCACAAGTTCGGTATGACGCAAAACGAAGATCACATCGTAGGATGAAAAGGATTTGCAGGTGATTTGCGTATGGAATATGGAGTAGAACGAAGATACCTATCTGAATGGATTAATTAGTCAAACTACGTAGGAGATCTGTACCGGCCCAGTATATACGTGATCTCTATCCATGTTAATTTCAGGGGATTATCCCTTTTCTTGTAGCATTGTATAATACCATGTAACGAACAGGGAAATGACTTGAATAGAAGAAAGTACCTTGACGAACTGTCTGTTCAAAGACAAAATGGATGAACGAAATGGATCTCTTTTTAATAGTAACGAGCATGAGAATCCTAATAGATAATTTTATTTTTCGTGAAAGATCCCTGTACCATTTCGATTGCGTTCATTATAGGTAAACGCATTAGATCTGGAGCTATCAGTCTGTTATAGACCTCGTATTCCAAGGAATCCGCTAAGTTCATAGCCAATTAGACCACCATCGCTCACGATTACAGGGGAATTTCTGTGTATCGCGAGCGATATCGATCTCCGGGTCTTACCGCAAGGGGATTACCGTGAGTGGAAACCCGAGGGAGTTACATTATTATCCAAAACTCCACTAGTCTTGTGAGAACGAACACAGTTTTCTCGCGCTTGACCTGCGTAACGCTGAACTCCTAGCAGGAAACCATAATTAAGTTTTTAACTGCAGCCATTCTATCTCCGTCATATTTACAATATTTCGTGTCAATATTTATAAGAAATAATTGGTATAATTCAATTCGATACTCTATACGCGAGATTGTTTATTCATTTAGCAATTACTAATAATACACGCTATTTGTATTTCCTCCTATTTGTTCGTCATATATTACCGCGAATCGTTTATTAATCGAAATGAAACGTTTCTTCAAAATAACATCAGTTTGAAACAGGAGGTGGCATCGCCCATCCGTCTGACAGACATCGGTTGTTCGTCACGAATTGAAAAACTGGTAAATATAACAAAAACGTACCGTCAGCTATTCGCGTATGTATTTTCCACCACCCATTCGTGTTTTACGACTCGCTATTACGTCCCTGTTACAGCGTTCCGTTTTATGCACGCAAGGCCAGGCAATTTCCGTGTGATTTGCCCACGAAAGAAAACGCCCTCAACCGCTTAGTCTCCTTGGCCAAGGCCTCGTAAACTCGAAAAGGCAGCGGAGATAATCGGGAAGATTTGGATCGAGAGATCCCTGGCCGACCGCAAAAATTTTCGATCACTCGGAATATTCTGGACGGTCGCCCCGAATCAATGTACCACATGAAGATATATAGCCCGAATCCATTACGACATCCTTTAAACTTCTGAGGATTTATCGCGGCAGCTCGATAGTTGTAGAATCGTTCTCCACTACCATCGAGTAATCGGTATTCGCTGGCAGAAACCTGGCAATCAGCTTGAATCCTCTCGTGCCCGACTGGCGCTGATTTTTCGGACAGAATGCACTCGGCTATAACATGCAGCTGCGTGCAGCGTATATCGGCATTTGATCGATTGCGGTTGTCGCGTCGTTGCCCGCGAATCAATCAGGTTTGCCTTGGTGGTCGCAGTCCTCTAGTTTGCGGAAAGCGGTGGATCATACAGGAACGTGTAAGAATTTATGCATAGGACGTTGTAACGGAAGATCGTGCGTTTTAAAGCAAACTTGTTGGTACATTGTTCCTTTGCAATTACATTTCGTTACAGTGGCGAAATATTAAAATATTTAGCTCAGCTTAGGGACCTAATACTAAATGTTATCATTATGGAAATGTTTGTATAACACCTTATCGATGTAAAAATGCTACACTTTATGTAAAGTCTATATGAATAAATCGTAAAGCATGATAGAACTAAAGAAGAACGATGAAATATTCCCCTGTGACTGGAAAATCTAATTACACGGCGTCTCCATCAATCGATTTTTTTCCCTTTTCGTTTACAATAGTGACGAAAAAAGTATACAAGATCCTCGATTAAACTTTCTTTGAACACACAGAAAATCACCCTCGAAATATCTGATGTTCCGGACAATCGCGCCGTATCATGTTTCTCATCTCAGTCGGAAGAGGGATGGAAGGTGGATCGTCAAACGTATCCAGAAAGATGGTCGAAAGAGGGTCCGAAGTAACTCTCGAATCAGGCGAACTTTAAATCGTCGAAGCGGCGATTGTGCTTCCTGTCCTGCCCCCTCTTCCCCTATCCAAGCGGCCACCACCCTTAAGTTACTGCACGTGCGACGAGGAGCAGTAAATTCACGAGAGCTATCGCGACCAAAACTATTCCACGTAAGGAAGCTAGAGAGTAGCGCTTCTGGTTAAGCGAAGGGACTGTTCGATGGAACGCTCGTTTGTTCCAAGATCAGCGATTTCCGGAAACGAGACCGAAAAGAGGTTACATATGTGGGCAATACCCGCGGAATCCGTAGGACCGGTCGTTTCCACCCTCGCCTCGACCGTCCGGGAGGACTTTCGTTGATCGACCGCTCCCACTTTCCGCCGGAATATCTGGCATTTGTTTCCGTCCAATTCCCCCATCGCCGCCACTGCCGGAACTCACGCTCCCGGCTTGACGAACGTATTCAATATTCAGCCCTGGAGAATTGTCGCAAGGGCTGTTTGAAGAGGGCTCACTTTTCCGGGACGCGCGCCACGCGCCACGGATCGGCCTGTTTGTCGGGGGAAACGACCACCGAATCTTGAATCGCTCGATGAAAGTTTGCGCAAGTTTTCCTGGTATCCTACAGGAAACGAAAATAGTTAATTAGAAGGACATTGAACAAGGGTAGGGAATGCTTGAATGGAAATTGAGCAGCAGCGTATGAATTCCATCACTGGCCTAAGAAATTTCGAATAAGCGCGTATATCGTGTTTAGGCAGCCCACAAACAATTCTGATTAATTCCATAAATAAATAAATTGAAATGCCGAAAAATATGATCGTCTATTAATTTATTTTAGTATTTCGGGTTACGTAAGATATTCTCCCGTAATAAATAAACTTGTGAAATAATATTTAACGAGCCAATTTCAACGTGACATTACAAAATGATACAAAGTACTAGTGTAACAATTAATGTCTAATAAAGTTACCGAAAAATTAGAAACTGGAGGGAATTCTTATTTTTGAATCGGAAAGAGAGGAAGGGCGCGCTAGATTCCGTCCCTGGGCTCTATCGACACTGGAATATTCAAATCACGTTTGCACTCGTCCTGGTTTCGCTCATCGAGGTATTCCAAGCCAGTGTTGCGTGGCCTGGCAGAAGAAGCACGGAGAACGCGACTCGGCTAATTCGAGAAACGAAATCCCCCCCACGCCTGGGCCATCTCGTTCGACAGCTGTCTATCGAAATTCAAAAAGATGCTTTGATCGCTGCGATTCAAATACTGCGATATTGATATAAACGCAGCTGATACGCGGAAATTCCTGATTCTATGAGAAATCGGATTGTCCAAGATTAAAATGAACCTGAATCAAATAAAACAGTTGAGGAAAGGACAAGAGGAAGTTAATTAGTTTTATATACACAGACGTGATAATAATCGCTTCGCTGGAATTATAAAAGAGCGACATAGATTTTTTTTCGTCTAAGTGCTAAAACAACCGTTTAATGTTCCTCGCCGCAACTATCAGTTTACGTTGCTTGATCTTGCCCCCCCCCCCTATATTACGAAGTAGAAGACAATTTCATGACATGTTTGCATAGAAAGTTTTCAGTAGTCTAATAGGTCCTTGAATTATTGAGAATTTTAAAATCAATGTTCCAATGAGGAAGTTAAATACTACGATATTTTACATGTTCAGCCTCGCAATAATGATTGGCTGCCTCATTTGCATTAATTGTATAGTTATTAATACTAGCAATGTATATACTTTCCGTGTAACTTTCTATTTTAATGAATTTTCCCCGTAAATGATAAATAATCTGTTTTCAACATCAAGGGAACCTGGTTTAGCCCTATTTATCATAGATTATGATTAAAAGAAAAATGGAAAGAAACTCAGATACATATTTCATGGATTCCTTTGCACGTGGTGCTTAATGGGGCTTTGAAAACTCCTCAAGTGTCCCCACTCTTTATAGGCCGTTCTACACTTTATCTTGTCTATTAATTCTTTATCTAGAGATATTTTTATCCTCTTATTTTTATGCTTGGCTTTGTATCCAATACTCAGACAAGTCTGTTGATCTTTCGCTCTAGTAATATCCGGAGCACGTGTAAACAGTCGTCGTTAGAAACTTTGAATCGAATTCCAGACCTTACTTTACCTTATGACCTGAGTGATAGCAGCGACTTCAAAGCTTCAAAATTTCACTCGCTCGCAATTATGCCCGAACTCCAAGCTTGTTACGCAGCGTTTGGGAAACCCACAGACAAATGACACGAGCAGTCCTTCTTGATCAAATTCGGACAACCCGACTAAATGACCCAGTAGAAAACTTTGTTCGAAAATAACCCCTCGGGTCGTGTGGATCTTTCGACTATAACTCAAACTAAGATTCGAAATCAAAGGAGTACGATATCACGACGTCGCTAAACCCGAGGATCAGAGAGAAGTGGTACAGCAACATCGTTAATCTCTGTTTGCTCGAGTATCGTTCCAGTGAATCGAGAGATCTCCAAAGGCGTTCTCCTAACTATCATAATCTTGACGGCAATTCAGGTCAAGTAGCAGCCGTTGTCGATTCAAGATCTATTCCAATCGAGCCTACTATTCCATACGAATGACTCGAACCAACGGTTACGAGAATCGTTCGAATACACAGCCGGCTTCGATAGATGGTTCGCGCAGATACGAAAAGTTTCGTTAGAAGAAGCAGCTCGCTATTCCGAGGCAACGACGAAAAACTGTACGACGGAGAAAAGGATCTGTGGCGTTCGAGGAATTCGAAACGATCTCCGTTAGAACGGGGGGATCGCGAGAAAAGCGAAATTGGGAGGTGGTAATCTTAGCCGAGGCGCGGTTCGAATTCACTTAAACCTCGAGTTTCCGAGATTCTTCGGGAGTCACTTGCCGAGAAAGATCTCTCTGGCGAAGTGAAAACGTTTGAAAGGGGATAGGCGGACGCGAGAACGCGGAAATTGGAAGCTTCTTCCCGGGGCCGACTGAACTTAGCCTTTGCCCTTCTACCACCAGGGAACAAGGTAAACCGGTTAAAAGCCGATGCACCGGTGAGCAATATCCGCGAGAAGTCGATCTCTCTGATCGTGAGTAGCTGCTCTCAGGAATCGGACGATCTTTGAAGTTTCGATTCGGCCAGGAAAGCGTGGCGGGTAAGTAGAAAACCTGGACGAAGCGAGTAAATGAAACAGCCCAGGTCAGGTCAGAATTGATGTGATACTTCTCGAAATTAGATCGGACTGTGAGGTTTCTTTTCAGTTATCGTTCGGTTACACCATTTAATTAATTTTCGACAAAAAATAATATCACTCTTTGAAATCGCGTGGTTTTCTCGATAACCTATTGATAGAATAACTTCTTTTGATGCTATATCGGAATATACACCGGCTCGAATGAATCGTCCGAACGAAGTTTCCGTCCTTTTAAGCAGCGTATAAACAGAATTTATCACGGTAGGATGATTGGACAGGTAGCCGATATTCCGTATTGCAAGATTTGTAGGCGGATTGTTGGTCGACGAGGCTTCATGTTTACACAGTTCTATTTGTACAATTTATTTTCTGAAGAATATGAATTGTAATTTAATCCGGTGGCACGAATGCGCCAAGCAGCGTACCAGTTATCGTTACTTGAATTAAATACGGCCGCGCGTCTGGCGTTGTCCGATCGATTTGACATGCCAGTTTAACTACCGTTTCCAAGTGTTCGATAAATACGCCGCTGTTTAATTATTAATTACTGATTTTAAATCAAAACCTCTGACTACATTTAAATGCTCTCTGCATAAATGAGAAATGCGTTATAACGTATGCCATAGAACGGTTAACGAATAACGTTTGCAAATCCAAAGGAAATGAGAAAATAATTTCACCGAGTGAAATTTTCAATTTTCTTTATCGTTCCCTCCCTCTTCCTCTTCTTTATCATTCTCTTCGTTCCTTCCGTTTATACATTCTCCATTAAAAAAGTATTTTCTTCCCAACGTTATCTATTCTACAGTCTACGTACATCCGTTGAATTTGAATTTGTTCTAACAAAGACATTAACTCTAGCAATATTTGCGGTATTAATTTTATTTGAATACGTATTTAAAAAATAACACGATATCTCAACGATATTCAAAAAAGTAAGTAAAAGAATACAAAATACGATTTCCTCTTGAAGATACACTAATATGTTTAATAAATTCACAGTCATCTTGCATAAGTTCTACGAGAAAGTGCATTTTTGCTTTCTCCCAATAAATTGGATATATAAAATCTAGGAAATGTACATAGGCCTTTGTGATTGATTGTACACGTCCCTCCTTTTCCCTCGACTTTATCCCAAAACACATCTCGTCCGATTCACCACATAAAACCCCACATAACGTTCCCTTAAAGACACTTCATCGAGCCGATCCCCATAAAAAATCTCGAAGGGGATCTCGTTGACAAATGCCTGTCATCGGATACATGAGCTATTACGCGTTGAGTCGAACGCATGAGCGGAAGATCCAACCTCGGCGAACCCTGGTCGGATGATTTTCTATTTACCATCGAACGTTGCACAGTGTAACTCTCGGTTATTTTGGAGGTGGTCGATTAAGGCAGAATATCACTTGGGATTCAGGGAACGTTTTCAATTTAAACATTAATCTTCGTACGATTGGCTGGCGAGTGATGCTCGAGAATCCCCCGAAGCTACCGCCGTTTCTTAAGCGTCTCTCGATCGACTCCGAAGCTTGTCCCTTCCACGTGAATACATCTTTGATCGTCCCACCAATTCCTCCGTTCGTGGCTGAATATCGTGTTGATACTGGCTGATATAACACGCAAGAATAGTGAAGGAAGAATTTTCGAAGGAAATTCTATTTCATGATCCAATCAAGATATCATTCGACGTGTTTAATTTAAGCCATTAAGAGCCGAAGTTTGCAATTCTTTTAGTCAATTTCCATTACTAAACTTTATCGAATTTATATATTGCACTTCAACTATATTGCGCTAAAAGGAATTTGAACAATTTGATTCGAAGAACGAACTATCTTGTATTATTATTACGTCAAAATATTTCTTTCAAATTACAGAAATTCTTTTTGTGGCTCTGATTCCTGTTTGGAGTTTCTGTAATCTATGGAGGCAAGAGAAATACAAGAAGATGGCGTGGTGCAAACCCCTTTCCAAATATTGGAGATACATCAAATGATTTTTTGTGAAGCAGAGTTTTCGAGAGGAACATAAACGACGAGCAACTCGTGGCGGGCATATATTTAAACAGCTGAAAGCGTTTCCAAATTTCTCGCTCGCGCCAGTACCAATTTGAGGCTTTTTCTCAGCATCATGCCGATTCGAAATCCAACGTTTGAAGTTTCGAAACAATTCGGTTCGTTCCGTTTTCACAGTTGTGTGCCTCGTCGGAACCGCTCGAACAATACCGCGCCATAAAACAATACTTTTATCTCATATTTGCTTTGTGCGGTCGCAATCAACGCCGCGAATGAGGTTGAACGACGAGGGAAAAGAAAAAAACAAGAAAACACGGAGAACGAGATGAGGAAAAGAAAAAATAAGAGAAATATACGGCAACCCAAACGAAGTGGAGTTGAATCGAACGCGACGAAGACGTGTTCGTCGCGTCGTCGTGAAAAACGAGACGGTTTTTATTTAGAATGGTCGAGACAGCGGTACCAAGTTGCCCGTTTGCGAGAACTCTGCTCGGCCGAACGCGTTTTAACTTCCGCTTTTTTACAGATTCATGACCTCCCCGAATGTTTCTGCCGTTTTATCACGGTTGTACGGTAAAACGCGCCGCAGAATCTGAATTCCAGAGGACCAGGCCAGAAAGCATCATTTTTTCCCATAGCCACAGCTCGACGCGAGACCAGCTGTTTTAACAGCTGCTTCAAAATTCTGTTTGCAGCTTCGTTTTGTATTTTCGACTGAACTAAAGGAAGCTAGATTTTCCGATTGTTAAGCTGTGTGCATTTTATTTTATATACAAGGGGGCAAACTTATAATCTCTTTAGTACATAGAATGCTTAGAATCGTAAGAACATTCCAAACCATTATCTCGAGGATTTTGCAACTTGAAATATCGCGTAGTTTATGTACTTAATTATAACTATTTTAACTTATTCTAATTTCGTCTAATCTCTTGTGAGAAGAACGCAATTTACTTCATCTCCTAACAGGCCGCTCCTTTTCTATTCCAATATTCTGCAAGGACTTCTTTCAATACAATTTTTTAATGTATCAATGACAAATTTTCTAAATCGCAGAGATAATTCTAAAATTCTTCTAATCCCTCTCTATAATTCACGATATATTTACTTCGTTAATTTTTATCACTTATTCTATTTATCTATTAAAGCACATCTACATTGATCAGTCCAAGTTAGATCTCTATGTATCAATTGTTGCAATAACATAAGGAAAACTTAGAATTTTTTAAATTCACCAATAAATTGCAATCGGTGAATAGGACGTAGAAAACGAAAAGACGAAAAATTAAACGCTGTTAACAAACATCGGTTACAATTAGAGTCCCTTACGTCAACAGTAAATTACGATCTCACAAGAAAATACACACGCTTGGTCGCACTTTTTGACGGGAATAGCACGAGTTGCTCGTAAAAAATTACATGTTACCCTTCGTGGCAAGTTTTCACCGTTACTAATGCAGCCGATGATGTTGAAACGGGGTCGTCGGAACAGAGAATGCTATAAGAGAACGAGGTTGGCGGTGTGGCCCACTCGTGGCAAGTAAAAACGCGGCCTTTACGCAAGAGAGCGTCGTCACGCGGCTTTTATGGGATTACAAGCGCGACGTAGTAGTACGCCCCACGGTGGAACAAGAACTTCTCTCCGACAAAGTAATACTCCAAGGCAGACAGGAATTCGCGATGTTATTACCGGTACCGGAAATGGAAGTAACGTGTCCGTGCTAATAGGCGTCCGCTGACATGAACGATCACCCACGACTCGCCTGTCTTCCATCAGATGTTCCAAGTACACGACGAGTTATGATCCGGTTCGTACCAGTGCATCGATCATCGTTTTCCTGCAGCTCGCTTTGATCAGAGCAGAAATTCAGTCTAGGTCCTGCATGAAACTTACAAGAACCTAAAAGGATGACAAAATTTGTATACCGGTTCTTGAAATTGAATATCGAGAACAATATAATAGGAAAAGGGAAGCGCCGAAGAAGTTTCCCAGATCTTCGCTATAATTTACTAACTAATGATTGGTGAATTTATAAGTTACATTTTTTCTCCTTTAAATGATCAAAGTCTTTTCTGAGTTTCTGATTTGCGGGGTAAAGTCTTCTGACGTATACATGTATTATCCGTTATCTAAGCGAAAAGTTTACTGTCGAACCATCAGTGACCAACACTGCACTTAACGCGTGAGAATTTTCCTTCCCAGCGAGTTCTAATTGAAAGTTCGAAACAATTTGAACCCGCATAAACTTACAAATTGACAAGTTTAGCTTATAAACCACCGATAAGTTTGGAGTTTAAGGAGGCAATAAGTTAAATGCTGATGCGGTATCTGACAAGTTTACATCTTAAAGTGCCGTCCAGTTAGTTTACCTAGCTATCAGTTCGTAGTAAATTTAAATCGCATTTAAATTACTTCAAGTGATTAAGAACTTTCGTTTCTCTTCGATCTGGACCCTGTTTCCATCAAGTTTGCCTGCCGCGCCGCATTAGGAAATTCGTGAAACAGAGTTTCTCTGGTCTTTTTGCAGAGTCAGGAAACTGAATGTTCGTTATAACGCAAGAAGCATAATTTCCGGGCAATATAGAGGCAAGTGCCGGTGCGGGATCTCTTTTTCACGATATGCACGCCGAGTTTTCGACACGGTGCTAACCCCTAACCACTCAGCGCGTTAAATGGCCTACCCGTGTTCCGCCGAGGTTCGTGCGGTCGAAACACAAAAAGCGCGGGAAACCATTCGCAGTTGCAGCTGCATAAAAACGGGAACCGCTTATTTCGCGGTTTGGGAAGCGGTCTGTATTTTGTAATTTCCTTCGTTGCAATTCCACTACGAAATAACGGTAACAGTAACGAGAACACGAATACGTTCCGTGCACTTCTAATTGTAAACGGCGGTCCTTTATTGATATTAATGATAAAAGTACGTGTTACATGTATACTGTATTCAATTATACAGATTACCTAAAAAAACAATTGCAAATGAGATATTGCGTTAATCTTAAATAGATTAAACCAGTAAACAGAATAATTCGCGGTTTATTATACGATCCATCCATTTTCCATTTCTTTTCCATATTCCAGAAGATTTCCCGACATCTTCAGGTACATGATTGCACCTGTCATCCGCTTACAGGTCCCAGACATGATCCATGTACCAGATGCGACGGAATGAGCCTCGGATCCGCGGTCTACGCAGTTGGCATGCATAATTCCACGATTGTTATTACAGGAAATCGCTGTATTCAGAATGTGTCTCGCACGGAAACCCGCGTATCCCGACTGCGTGGCACGCCGGAAGATTGCTATTTATGTGATACATTAACGGCGTACAAGCGATCTATAACGGGCAAATCGGGCAACGAAAGACAGAAATTATTTAATCGAGAGAGGCCCACATAGGAACAAACTTTGCTTAGCACAATGATCGATGAGGAAGTGACGGATGGTGAATAATGATGGAAAAGTATCAAGAATTAAGAGTGACCGAATCGAGAGTGGAACTTTTGTAACAACATAGTAATTAAGAAATATTAATTACATTTATACTGTTATGTTATTATTATTGCTATATAATTATACTTATGCAGTTATATTAATTACCTCGTCTATATTCGTATTTCGTTCATACGAACAAGATAAAGAGGATAGGAGGTAGATATACCATTTTTCACGACTGAGCTAGAGCTTCTAAATCATCTATTAATGGCACTTTTTTAATAATTTTGAAAGTTTCGGGGAATTCCCAATTGATATCAGAAAATCTAAACGATTCCATCGTTAATTGAATGATGTTTCTACCCTGGAATCATTGAATTCTGAGAATTGTCCAACATGTTCGAATTATAATATTTGTACAACTGTATGTACGATCGTTCATCGTTATAGTAAGCTACGTTACTTGTTTATAATACATAGTAGTTTATTATTCTATTAAATCTTTTAAGTAAATGTTAATCCTGCAGTAAATACGTGTAGAAAGGAAGAGAACTGAGAACAACACGATAAATGAATCGTGTGTTTCCGCTATATGAAAGCCGGACGCCACACAGACGGGAACTCATTAGAAATCATCGACAACATCGCTGCGGGTGACTATTTAAATGATTCTCTTGATAGAACGTTTCCTTGCAAAATTATTAACAACGGATCGAGCCCAGCGGAAACGCGTGTTAAGATACCGCAGCTATATTCATTCTCTCTCTCTCTCTCTCTCTCTCTCTCTCTTTCTCTTTCTCTGTTCCCTTCCATCCCCTCTCGATTCTGACAATCCACCCTACATTAGCTAATTAGCGTTTAATTAGTAGAGGCAGCAACACGACGCGCTGGATAAAAATCATTAGCCTGCTCCGCTATAATTATCCGCTTTTTGATTCACCTTTATCCTGTCGTCTGACAGGCACCCTGTTTCGCTTTATAAATCTTTTTTTTTTTTTCTACCTATATTTTGCGAAACTTTTGTATCTTCTGCGTGGTTGAAACTGGAGATTTCTTCCTCGAAAAAGCTCGCAAATTATCAAGAAACGACGAGTACGGAGATTCGTTGTTAGTATCGTTTTAACGCCAAGTAAATAACAAGAAAGACGTGCGTAGGGTTCGCCGATCCACTAGCGAAGATGTGCAATTTCCGAAAATGTCAACGAGAGTAGATAAGGAGTGACGTTATCATTAAGCTAACAAGAAGATTATTAAATCGCAGCCGCGTTGCGCAGGAGACATTCAGGCTCGTAATAATTAAAAGACAGAACACGAAGACATCGTAATGGTAGTTCCTCTTCTCGACTCTTCTTAATATTTTCCAGTCTGATGACGATGTCGAAGACAGATAAGAACGGAGAGGAAAAAAAAATATCGTGAAAGAGGCAGAGACGGTACTTTTATTATCGGACTGGTTCATTATCGTTCGGAACGTTGCATCGATCGCGATAATTGACGATATACAGGCTACTCCAAAGGTCCTCGCTTCTAAAGAAATTTTCTCTTTTTCGCAGATATTCTTTAGGACTTTAGAATACCTTCTTCCAATCACAATCAACCCGAGGCCTATTTTAAACTCTTTTTAAAGCTATTTTAATCACAACACAGAAACCATGAAAAAGTAAATTGAATGAGAGCAATCTGAACAATTTTCTCTGCATTGTGTCGTTTCAGGAAGATCGTCCACCAGCGGAGAAGCTCACAGCGACGCGATGTCGAGATCTCGAGAGCGACGAAGAAGACTTTCCAACGTCCCAACGCGAGGCGTCCTCAGGCTGATTCTCCAGCTTCT
Organism: Bombus impatiens; assembly: GCF_000188095.3. Taxonomy (NCBI): domain Eukaryota; kingdom Metazoa; phylum Arthropoda; class Insecta; order Hymenoptera; family Apidae; genus Bombus; species Bombus impatiens. Next base: position 581,812 of record NT_177421.1, read on the forward strand.
ACTGATCCAGAATTTTGCGTCAACGGGAACTACCGCCCAGATAGCTGAGTGCCCGCCTCCTGAAACAATTCCCGGTTGTCCCTGTTACAATTTCGAGGATGGGCTTTTCCTGGAATGCGCCGGAGCCACCGAGGAGACCCTGAGGAGCACTCTCTTAAGCGTTCTGAGCGCGTCCGGTGAGTACACTGGCTGAGAACCTAATGCAAACGCCATGAACTGTCGTCACGGAGCTCTATGCCGAAGAACATGGAAAAGGGTAATACAAGTTCCGTCGGAGAAACTTTTTTGATATTGCCCGCCTCGCAGTTCAATTTTCATTTGTTAACAAAACGGGCAGCATCGAAACACGTCGCCAACACGCTGCGAGAGATTGTTATTATAATCAAGATAACAATGTAACCAATTTGTCGGGGGCGGGCGCGAGCCCTGTATAGCGGATCAATTAGGGTTTAATGGGCCACTACGCCGCGGCGACAGCGCGTAAACGTTTCGAGTTCTTGACGAGGTCACGTACCGGCTGATTCAATAACGATGCTATCGAAGCAACAAATGTTTCTTTCTTAGAATCGTAATGTTTACATTTTTTTAGCTCCATTAACCGGTTAGCTGTTGCGATCTCTTTGAAAAGTGTGTATCTAAAATATGTCGCAAAAAAGTAAGCGATGACGAGCATACTCGTCACACACACATAGAATTAAGTTGCAATGGAATGAATGTTTTCATATGAATGCGTCATAACACAAAATATTGCCACCTCTTCATTGACGAGTATAGTCCTCAAAAACAGCTAACTGGTTAATACGTCGAGCACCTGCTATAAATTCACCGTGTTTCCTGAGGGATAGAAATTTGCAATCGCCGCGGGTCATCGAACGATAATAACGTAAATGGTTCATAATAATTCTGTTTTGTTCTCAACACAGCTGATATTATTTTACAAACTACTACTAAACTGCAAAATTGAAACCATTAACTAATGCGGGTCATAACAATGGAAAATATGATGCAGAAGCAATTAAATTGTTTCTTGTGCCGTGATTAAATCAGCTAGTAACTTTTGTCGTACATATACGTATAGTTCATTAAGCAGAGAGGAATCAGGCTATTAAAATGTCAAAATTTCAAGAAATTTTAATTATTAAATTACCATGTTATCTGAATAGTAAAACAATTTAATAATCAGAAAAAGTTTCTAAAAAGAAGCAATTAGACAAACGCTCAGCCAGTTAAATTGCTGCTATTGAATCACGCTGTAAAGTCAGTCAGTGCCCCGATTCTAATGCGCCAGTATCTTGTTTCGAAGTAAAATATTATCGTACGATCGCACGTAGCGAAAAGGTAACATAATAACAGCGTAGTAAGAACAACATCTTCAAACGACGTCATTATCCTTTATTCTCTCTATAAACTGCGAACGAACATTCGGCCGACCAATGCTGTCAAATCTAAATTCCGCGTTATCGCGACTTAATGAAATTAATGGCGGTGCCTTTTACGACCGTTTCCAGGGACAGGCACGATGGTACAGTCGTTGAGCGTTTACGAGTTGGACAAAACCGTAGAGGAACTGAAGGACGGCTGCTTCCCGCCTGGTTCCCAGATCAGGCATCTACAAATATCGCATTCGTCCCTTCGAGAAATCAGCGAGGGTGCATTTACAAATCTAAAAGACAGTTTAGAATCCTTGGCTCTACTTTCAAGCCGTTTGCTCCACGTGCCGCAGAAATCATTGGCTGACCTTCGTAAACTAGCAGCCTTGGATCTTGAAGGCAATTTGATACAAGACCTATCATCCTATTGCTTTTACGGATTAAAACTAATGAAGCTGACTCTAAAGGGCAATCAAATATCGAAAATCTCGGAATACGCGTTTGCAGGGCTAGAAGACAGTCTCAGTGATCTGGATCTAACGGAAAACAAGCTAAAGCTGTTTCCCATGGCGCCATTAAGAAGGTTAGAGAGCCTCGCCTCTCTGAGACTCGCTTGGAACGAAATATCCGAGCTACCAGACGACGGCTATAGTCTATTAAGCGCGCTGTTGATCCTAGACTTAAGTAGCAACAACTTCGAGAAACTGTCCGAGGATTGCCTGCGATCGTGTCCAATTTTACACACTCTATCCTTCTATTACAATTCCATAGAAACTATCCACAAAGACGCATTTATTTCGCTCAAGGAACTCGAATCGATTGACCTGAGCTATAATAAGATTGTGTTTCTCGACGTGGCGACGTTCAAGGGGAACGAAAGATTACGCAACATCGAGCTGAGCAATAATCACATCCACTACATCGGCGGAGTGTTCGCCAGGTTGCCCGAATTACGTGAGCTTTACCTAGCGGAGAATAATATTCTAGAAATCCCCGGTGACGCGTTTATCGGCAGCGTGAGCTTAGCGGTTGTCTACCTTCAGCAGAACGCCATCAGAAGAATCGATGGCAGGGGTCTTACCAGTCTGACCCAATTGGCCCAATTGCATCTGAGCAACAACTACATCGAAAAGGTGCCGCTGGAATTCCTCGAACACTGCGAGAACCTTTCCTCACTGTCTCTCGACGGTAACAAGATCCATGAGCTTCAACCGGGCACTTTCTTAAAATTACATCAACTGAGGGAATTACGGTTGCAGGACAATAACATCACCGAGGTGAAACGGGGTGTTTTTTCGCCCCTTCCATCGTTACTCGAGCTCCATTTACAGAACAACGCAATCACCGACATGGAAACAGGCGCGTTGAGGACCTTGCACAGTCTTCAACACGTCAATCTGCAAGGTAATCAGCTCACCGTACTGGGAGACGTGTTCCAGTTATCCGCTTCGGAATCCACGTCCGGCGGAAGTTCACTGGTCTCCATTCAATTGGATAGTAACGGTCTGGCCGTGTTGCACAACGACTCTTTGCGTGGCCAAGCATCGGTTAGGATCATGTGGCTCGGTCATAACAAATTGACACACCTGCAGGCGCCGCTGTTCAGGGATTTGCTGCTGGTCGAGAGACTCTACTTGACCAATAACTCGATATCCAGGATAGAGGACGGTGCCTTTCAGCCCATGCAAGCTTTAAAATTCCTTGAACTGAGCATGAACAAACTCAGTCATATTACAGCACGAACGTTCTCCGAATTGCATGAACTGGAAGAATTGTATCTTCAGGACAACGGTCTTAGGCGATTGGATCCGTACGCTCTGACAGCTTTGAAGAAGTTAAAAGTCCTAGATCTGGCCAACAATCATCTAACTGTCCTTCACGACGCCATCTTTCAAGAAGATTTACCGATCAGAACGTTGAATTTGAAGAACTGTTCTATTATAAGTATAGAGAGCGGAGCTTTCAGAGGACTTAATAACTTATCCGATTTAAATCTCGACGACAATCACCTTACGGCTCCTGCCTTGTTTAACCTGCACATCTCAGGCCTTCGAACTCTAGCCGCATCTGGGAATAACTTCAGCCAAATCTCAGAACACAGCTTGAACGGCCTGCCATCTCTACAGGAATTGTATGTCGATAGAACAGAGATCTCTCAGTTACCGGAGATCATCTTCGTATTAAATCGAAACCTGGCCCGGTTACACTTAAACAAAAACAACCTACGGAATCTACCTCCGGGTATCTTCGACAGACTCGTGTCTCTCAGAGAGATTAAATTGGATCACAATCGGTTCCAGGACATTCCATATTCGGCCTTGGCCAATGCCTTGAACCTCGAGATCCTCACGCTATCCAATAACGAGATCGTGAACGTGGACGTGGCCAGTTTCGCCAGCCTCAAACACCTGAGGGAATTGGACCTCAGCCACAATCGAATCGAGACAATGTCCGGCTTTGCCACGGCCAACCTATCCTGTCTCACCTCCGTAGACCTCAGTCATAACCATCTAAATGCTCTTCCTGCAAATTTCTTTGCTCATTCTTCGACACTTCGCAAGGTGGATCTTTCTGAGAATAAATTCAGACAAATTCCAGCTGTAGCGTTATCCGGCCAGAATCTTCCTATGCTAACTTGGTTAAATTTGACTAGGAATCCCTTGAATAGGATTCATGTTCTCCCTTCGGAAGCTAAATACCCATTTCTTCAAGAAGTGCACATATCAGGCACGAATCTCAGCATAGTAACGTCGCAAGATTTCGAGGCGTTCCCTGCTTTATTGCATTTGTATTTGAGCCAGAATTGCATATCGAGGGTGTCACCAGGGGCATTTAGAAGTTTGCCTAACCTCTTAACCCTGCATCTGGGAACCAACAACTTGGACATTTTGCCGAAAGAGAGGCTACAAGGGATGGAGCATCTAAAGATCCTGAATCTGACCCACAATCTACTGAAAGAGCTGGACGAATTCCCGGAGGACTTGAAGTCCTTGCAAATATTGGACCTCTCGTACAATCAGATCAGTATTGTGGGCAAGGTGACATTCAAGAATTTGGTCAGCCTGGTGGAGCTGCATCTTTATGGTAATTGGATCAACGCCATCTCCAGCGAGGCGTTCAGACCGCTCAAGAAGCTGCGATTGTTGGATCTCAGTAGAAATTACTTGGAAAACCTACCGTTGAATGCGTTCAGGCCTCTCGAGACGCAGATTCGGAGTCTACGCGCCGAAGGTAATGTAATGATCGGAGATAGTTCGTTTCAGATTATTTCATCCAATAGTTTGAATTACATTTCGAGTTAACGTCTATACATGGGTTAAAAAATTGTGCAAAAATTATGCTTAAGAAAATAAGAGAAAAATGTAAAGAAAAAGAATCCGAGAAAGAATTAACGCAGTATCAATATTTCATTTACTCGCATAACTTCTGTTGAACGAGCGACCAGCTAAACGCAGAGAGAATAATTCTATACGCTATCGATCCAAATAGAGTTACTAGTGTTAGAAATCCAATCATATCGCTGGTCACGTACAATCGCCTCGAATCGATACTCAACATCTGAACAATCAAACACACTCTACCATTCTCTCTCATCCTCTCTTCTCAAGTCTGCAAACTGGTCCCTTACGGTATAATGTCTGTCGTCTACCTTCCCTAATCCTGCTCTGTTTCGACTATCAAAGATTTTCAAATTTAATCGGCACACAGTTGTGCAACACAGTTCTGTTCACGTGCTGTCTTCAATCAATGCTTTCATAGTTCTCCGTCAAACTTGCTCTGTTATGATCGTGTTCAAGTCTCTATCATGTGATTCCTATACTATAAATTCTATATTCACAAAGCAAACTTTCTTTATATTTACAAAATTTTAAAAATACGAAAATAATCATCTATGAATGAAATAAAACATAAAAGTACAGCACAGACAATTTGCTTTAACATACAATTGCTCACTAAAGTATCCAGTCCAGATATTCAATGTATTTCATCTAAAGTTATCAAACTGAAAGAAATAGATTTTTGCCCTATTCTATGGTGTTATTGTATTTCTTTTATCAACTGCAATTCTTAACATTCAAGTTTCGCATCGCTTCCCGCAGAGAATCCTCTGGTCTGCGGCTGCGAGTCTCAAGAGCTTTGGGAATGGTTGAGAGACCACCAGAAGCTGGTTAGTGGAGTAGGAGGCGGTCGCGGTCGCGGAAGAAACGGTGTCGGGGTCGGCGATGTAGAGGACGGTCTCCTCAAGTGCCAACAGCCGCCGGAATTGCAAGGTCTGGTTTTCCTGGATCTCGACCCCCACGAGTTCTGCTCCGCTCCGTTGATTCTCAAGCTCGCGATTCAGGACATCCAACCGTTCTCAGTCCTCGTGTCCTGGCAAAGCAGAAACCACTCTGGCCTTCATGGCTACCAAGTGGCCTACCACGCGCTGGACAACGTCGATGAGGTACGTTTTCTCCCTGTGCATTGTTCTATTGTGAATGCCCCATAAATTGCCAGGTAACCTTACATCTTTATTCTCCGCTTGCATGAAAGTCTCGATAAATCATGCAGAGATATTTGAATTCCTCCTTACTACACACATTTCGACACCGTATAATTTCTAAATCTTTTTGAGGTCTGTACGTCGTGCTTTACTCTGATATAGTCCTTGTATCTGCTGTATTCGAGTTTCACTTACTAATATGTAATCTATCAGGAAGACATTCACACCGACTAGTATCGAATCACTATTTCTTGCACCATGTGTAATGTATTCTTGATTTAAAAAATCCACTTGCGATCCTTCTATCCGACTCATCTTTGTATCTAAATGTTTCTAAATCATAAACGATGACAAATATTAGTGTATCAGTCACAAATATCCCTTGTGAGTAGTCCGAGTCTTTATTTCAAAATAAATTACTAAATTTCCTCATTCGATACAACTTCTAGGTGCGAGGCAAGCTGTTAGATCCTAAAGCACGTTCGGTGAGGCTGACGAAGTTAGCCTCGGACACCCGGTACCTGATCTGCGTGCTGGGACTGGGCAGCTGGGGCACGTCAATCCCAGAGGACATTGGCTCTTGGCAATGGAACGCTTCTCACGACGACGTGATCGAGGGCTCGGCCCGTCCCGCGATGGTGAACTCGCTCACCAGTCAGTGCACGGAGGTTAGAACCCTAGACGCGCCTGATTCGATCGTCGGCGACGGAACAATGAGCGACCGAGGAAGTCTGGCGAACATATTGACCAGAAGACTGGGTCTGATAGTTGGCAGTTGTATGGGCTTCGTGGTATTCATCGTGTTGATCTCCGTGTTAGGTTACATGAAGATGAAGAAGCAGAGGTCCACCGAGAAGAGAGACCAGCCACTTTCGTCCAATCCGCAAGCGTACATGTCCTACAGGCATTTCTCGCTGCAAAGCGGAGACAGAGCAGACAACGCTTGTCCCAGTTTCATCAGCAATATCGGCACCACTCCGTTGAACTCGTAGCACAAGCCAAAGGAGTCTCGAAAAGAGGCTGAGCACCGTGGAATCGAAATGAAGAACTCACCCAGCTGTGTAGGTATCTTTGGCTAGTCAGGATCATGGAAACGACGACTAAGTCCTGTGAAAAAGAAGCGTCGAAGAACGAGTCAACATGGCGCTAATTTTTAGTCCCGTTTGCGGGCACGACTCGAATATAGGTTGCTCAGTTTTAGAAGGAATCCGTTAAATACTAGATCGAGCGGGGCGTCAATGATCGATGCAGGCAATTCAATTAAGGAAAGTGCCAAAACTGACGCGCATAGGTTTTAACAAAGAGTCTCGATTGGTCGCTGATTTCCGCGGATCGTCGTGATGTGTCTGTTAATCCGCGTGCGTGAATGGATCTGACAATGAGAAACGAGACCGTGAACACGTGCCAAAAAGATATTCGAAGCGGGTCGAAAAGAGATACAATTCTTTTCAAAAGACTTGCGAATGTATTGCTCAGTAACGAGAAACAAAAAAGACAACAAGCGGAACAAAAGAAACAAAAGCGGACAAAAGGAAACAAATTACCGATCCTTCTCGACCATTCGTATGAACCGAACAACGATGTAAACGACCCCTTTTGAAACATTCGAATCTCTCCTAGGAAGACTGATTTTTTAAACGCCGTTTCTCCAAACATCCACAATCACACCATCCTCCAAAAAGTATTCCCGTCATTTCGATGCTCGTATTATATATTGTGTGTACGATACGTGAGGATTTTTTGTAAATAATAGCATATGAAATATCGCGACTTAAAAAGAAGAAACGATGTTCACACTGACGATGCTCTCGTAATATACCGCGAGGATACTCGTCCTTCTAGTGCTGCGCAAGCAATATTACACTTACTCTAATCGATAGTCCCGACGATCAGCACTAAAGTTAATTAAGAGGGCGGTCTTTTAGAAGACGCGAGTTTGTTCAAAGTATTTTTTTCTCCACCGCTACCGGAAAAATCCTAACTGTCGCGGCTCTGTCTCACTTTCCTCCCTCACTGTCTCTCTTTCTCTCTTTCTCTCTCTGTCTCTCTCTCTCTCTCTCTCCCTCTGCCTCTCTCTAACCCTTTATCTCTGTACTCTCGTGTATCCACCGCGTGTCGTCGATCGTCCGGCATACGGAATTTTCTCGAATAAACGCGACCGAGTGGCGCGTCACTCCTGCCAAGAAACGAGAGAACGGAGAATCGGTTTCGAGTTGCCAACTGTGTTATACGGTGACATTGTGGAAGATGGATTTATTGTATATAGATAGAAGATATGTATACACATAGCATTCTTTATTATAGCATAGGCTTTCGGTTAATAAAAATACACCAAAGCTATCGATCGTCTTCACCTTACTGCCCATCAACGTTAAACGCCCTTATCCGGTGTTTCGACTATTGAGGCTTGCCTTGACAGATACGAAGATACGCTACACTGAGGCTGAATTTACACTAGCTGGTTCAATCGCCTTGCAGACATGGCCCAATCAAGATTCAATCGAACGATAATCTAGCTAGCGTTTGTGGAATAAATTCCATTACATGCTAATAGCTTTATCGAGCGCCCTTTCGAGACGTTTAGCCTATCGATCAAAGACGCCATTACTCTGGTAAGTACCAAGTGTAAATTATAAAAACATAAATTAAAGCAACTTCATTTCTTTGGGGAAAATTTCCTGATAAATTCCGGAAGATTTTCTTTGCGTCTTATGCTTCAATGATGAGATACCATGATTATACAGGTAATTACCTATTCGACCGACAATCAAACCAAATGGTATTTCAAGGGTATACAGTGGACTATCCATTAAGTCACATCTCATACGGCTAATTAATTAATTATAATGGGAACTTGGTCGGAGCAGCTTAGAGTGAGCTTGTGGCTCGCTTAGGTTCCGTAATTAACTCCGGGTCAGGCCGAGTACATCCCAGAGCGTCAATCAGTTCCGATCTGGCACGTCGAAACCAAAACAATCCGCTTCGGGGATATATCGAATTGCTCGCTTCAGTAATACCCGCTTCAATGCGAGTCTATACTGAATCATTCAACCTATGAGCAATTAATTCCAACCACGATGAAACGAGAAATCAGAGATGTCCCATTTATTAAAATCTCGAAAAACGAATAGGAATCACATTTTTATTTTACTCCGATAAAAAAATAGGTTTAATCGCTAGTACAAATAGTGTCGAGCTCTTTAAGGGGCTACACGATTCAGTCATTCGTTACAAAACCTTGTGATTGTTCCTTACAATTGCTAAATTTACTATAATTGCAAAAGCTATGAAACACGGTTTCTCATTAACTGGAATAATACTCGATGTTTCGCGAGCTAAATCGCGCACCTGGAATTCCACGTCTAATTAACAAAAATTCATGATAGCGACCGCGAGTAAAGATCCGACAACAACAAATAGTAATTTCCTGATTGGATTTTTCGAACGGGTCACAAACGCTGTCGAATTAAATTACGTGTCGAGCCGGACGACGAAGAACCGACACGGCGATGAAACGTACGACGCCGGTATATGAAAGTAGCCTGAAAGCAGCGTGATTCAAAGCTCGTGAAAGAATATCCCTGCAAAACTTGCACATTAATAGTGCCCTGAGACCCGAGTTGCAATTACCAAGCGTAATTAACTCTGAGAGTTCGTTCAACTCACGCCACCTATATCCTATAAACTATATATAGGGAACGTCTTTCATTGTTATTTTAAGTAAAGAGTAAAAAGTAACTTTCTTAAATGAGAAGATCTTTCATTTTATATCGATTTATATAAAATGCAATGTCATAAAATGTAAATCACAAAATGAGTCTCTCAGAAACCTAATTGATAAATTTCACTTTTTATTAATTTTTGAATTTCATGACATAAGTAGACGATACCAATAGCTTTTCTTATCCAACGGTAACAAAGTCATTAATAAAACGAATGAAATATTACAGATTACGAATGAACCGATTTATTCGTAATAACAAGAAAGCAAAATTTTGAGCGAGTATATCTACAAAGAAACAAAATTTTAAAACAAATAAACTCAGGAAATGTGGAACAAAACTTTCTTTCGAAATTTTCGTGTGTTTTGCGTCGATATCTTAAACGATTTTCGAGTTATGGTGCTTCGAAGCTGAACGTTCAAAGCGCGCGCAAAAAAGCACATCAATCGGAGCCAGAACGACGTGACCCACATTTTTTCCTGAAAACGCGTGCGTCGCATGTAGTAATAATAAAAAAAAATGCTGACTCAATGTCTGTCACTGACCAACACACAGGTGCTTGAGGTACGTCAGTGGCATTGAGCTCAAGTAGATCAATAGCGTTGAGTAAACTTTCAAAAGTTATGATTCACTTGGAACTGCTATATCTCAAAAACAAATGGTCGTATCGAAATAACTCAAGCAACTCTTCCCGAAAGGGAAGACTTTTTACTTTCCGATATTGACAATTAGTTTAAGTATAGTGCAGAAATCTCTTACCGAACTCTGACTAAAACTGTGTTCAAATAAATGAAATTCATGTAGACGGAAACCAGCTATGATCAAATTCGCATAACGAAAACTTGAATAATTTATTAAAATTGATATACAGAGGGGCGTATTATGTGGCATTAAGTTACACAAGCGTCAGAATAATCTGATAAATTGGTTGGAATAATAAAGACAAAGCAGCCTGTTTCTGACACGTCTCCATCAATAATAGACTTTCTAGTGAAATTCTGTTGAAACATTGACCTGTAAATCGCTCTCTTTGTTACGTAAGTTCTTGGTAACGCTGCCATTGGCCCTGGTGGCCTCTCATTATACCGTTCTATTCGGTACCTATTGTTAACGCCAGCAAAGGTACAAGGTGCTACAAGGGACCTTCGGATTCTAAGCACAGCTATTAATAAGAAGCCACCCCGCTGCGAGACCCGGTCTGGACAGTAAGTACGGCTACAGGCGCGGGCGGTTTGTACGTCTGTTAAAATAAATTAGACCACCGCTGGGGTAAACCGTATTACGGCACCCCGGCGAGAGAGATTGCGCGACGAAAAGGATTAATGAATATCTGAAGGCAATATCCCTAGAGTCTGTTTCATTCCAATCCTCTCTGGGCATGTCTTGAACATCAAGTAGCGCGAGTTTTATTAGCGTGTCATGTAAATACGACGAACCACGAAAAATCTGAATAAGAAAGCAAGAGTAAATCGAGTCCGTTGTTTCCTTCTTAATTAACGTTCCATTTAGAATGATTCCACAAATACTTCACGAGCAAAAACTAGCAGCGTTCCATAAACGGGATTGTGCGATGAATCGAGAGAAATAATAGAGACGCGTCAGTGGCACGCAAATTCATCAAACACCGGGGTGCTATGAATTAATGGATAACGTTAATAAACGACAGAACGATTTACTTGCGAGTTCTGGCCATTTCTCGGCTCAAACGATGTGTTATAAATAATGGCGAGAACCATTGAGCCCTCCTCTATTCCGGTTGGTACAGGTCCATTGTTAACCTTTCGCTCGGCAGACTAGGCTACCGGAGTCCGGCGGTGGCGTGCACAGTTCTCCAAGTGCACCTATTAATAAGGAGTGCAGCACGCCGTTAGACCGTGCAGTGTAACTGCACTTCTGGCAAGATACCTCGAGTCACGATGCAACGAGCATCGTTCGCGGAGAAAAGGCCAGACCTCTATAGCCAGCTCAGCCCGCCATTCTATACACGAGAAACTTGCTGCAGAAGCAATTGTATTAGAGAGAGCCAGGCATCCGAGTCTCGCCACTGCGCCATCCTCTCTCCGACCGACGATATCATTCCTACTCTTTTTTCCGCCTAACCGCTACCACCTCTACTGTTCCGCGTTTTTGCCCCCGACTTTTCGTTTCTCCCATTGTACCCACCATTTTTTTTTTTTTTTTTTTTTT
>NT_177421.1:593967-597000 GCF_000188095.3 Bombus impatiens
TTTTTTTTTTTTTTTTTTGCTTGTTAAGAAACAGCAAACTCGAGACGTGCATCGACCGACTGGAATTTCGCACGCTCTCTCTCTTCTTTTCCCTCTTTCTTTCTCTCTTCCTTTCTCCATTTCTGTCTTTTTATCTCTCTGTCCCTCTCCTTCTATTTTCCTGAACGCGATGTAATCATTCTGCTAACGGTCCCGTAAAGGACATTCCATAAGGTTTTGATGTTATTCGAAATTTCCGAAATAGAATTGTACGAAGATTTCGTTAATTGATAATTTATTAATAAAGAAGGATGTTCTTTATCAAGTGCGATCTTTGGTCGTATTTTTTTTTACTCTCACATTCACTAAATCTACTATACGTAATATAAATACGTCGGTTATTGAAGAAAGCAAAAGGAAAGGAAGTAGCATAGTAACACTCGAAGATATTATCGCAAATATGTTGGAGAAATTGTTAGAACATGAAAGACTCTTTACAAAAATATTCAATTGATTAATTGTAGCAAACTGACTACATATACATGGTATGTTTATCGATTTAGGTTTCGCTATGAGTATGGTCAGAAGCTCGAATATCGGAAACGTCTCTGTATTAAAGCTGTTTGTCTCGTAAAATCTTCGGTTTTCCGCCAAAGGACACGAGGATGATGGAAACTGTTTTAAATGCCCGACGTATGGTGTAATCTGATTTGGAATGGTTCCATTTTCTTGACCCACGCTCTGGAGGGAAGGCGAACAAAATAGCTCGGAACCGGGTAAATATACTGGAAAGGAAGCGGAGACGCTCCTGGGAAACGCTCGTTTCTCGGCGCGGGGAGTCGGCAATCCATTCGGAATACGTCTCAATTTCGTCGGTATAGCTTGGCTGTAACGGCCTCCCGGGCCATGCTCGTCACGCGAACCTCGACCGTTTACTAAATTACACCCTATTGTCTCGTTTCTGCGAGGGCATTCATTATGCGGCAGAAACGCGCGAACGGTAAAATAGCAGCGACAATAGATCTTCTGGATTTAACGTTAATGGAACTCGAGAATTACTTATACGTCCGTTGTACGTTAAGCGACCATTTATTTTCCGTGAACGGAATTATTGAGCCTCGACGTCTCCGAAGCGACCGCGCTCGTCTTCTGCTTGCTCCTTGCAACGCTCGTTCCAACTTTCATAAATGATAGCGCGACTTCTGTGTTCTACATGCAGTGTGTATCATGTTATGCGCGCTGCTACGCGTTCTATTACTTCGTGGAATCCTATGCAATAATGCATGCCACGTCTTATTTGGTTACGAGTCGTTACGGCGAACATCTCCTGTATATTCTTCTTGCGCGTTTCTTCCCTTAGCCGAGTACTGCATTTTACAAATTCATATACATGGTGCTTTTACCAGTATGTTTGGTGGATAGGAAATTCTAAATGAAAACGATCATTACGATTATCTCGAATGGCCCATAGTATATATGATTATCTTTATTCAGAAACACATTGATGATGTTATTCGGTTTCCACATTGTAGAGATACTTCGACATCGAGTAGAATAGTTTATGTAGGAACCATTCGTATGGCAAGGGAAAAAGACAAGCAGAACTCGAGGAATGTATTTACGATATATCATGTGAGAAATTGAACGTACAACCCAATATGCTACACAGATACACAAGACCGAAGTGAAAATTAATGCGGCGCGCGTTATTTTCATACAGCCGTACGAGCGTAACGTGTACCTTGCTCGACCAATAGCAGATAATTAATATTTATTCACTATCTGTTGGGAAATAAACCCAGATTTCGCAGTATACCGTGGCATTTACAAAATCAAATACGCATTTCGAAGCACAATTTATGATTCGTCAAACTCACCGCATCCCTTTTTATTCCCCAATTCCGTTGTATCAAATAAAATATTGTTTAATATCGAATAATGAAACTCATATTTCACCCAGTAGCGCAACAAATCGAGGAGAGACAACTCTTAGAACTCGCATTTGCGATCCAAAATGAAAATTATACGAAGCTCTAGTACCTCGATCTAAAGAAGCACGGCCTGGCGAGCAGTGACGCGCTGAATGTTTCACCGCTCGTACGAAGCCGCGACTAAACAACGATTTGCGAATGCGATTCAACAAAGAGAACGTTAGGGGAGAGTGTACGTGGTGAACGGTGTAATGTTCGTTGACTACAGGTAATCCCCTTCCCTACAATACGTCAAACATCGATAACGTTAATCGGGCTCTCTTCGGAACGTAATCGTGCTACAACCGATAACTGCCGCCAACGTTTCGATAGTCTAATTTTACGGTCGCGCCCGATCTCTCGTTCGGAATAATGGCTAGCGGCAACGCGATAAATCCACCTCGGCGTATTATAATGGATTAATATAATTCAATAAAATGGAGCCGGCGCAGCTCGTCCGCCACGATTAATGCAACCCGTTGACATTCCCATGCGTTATGTTATGATCGCACCTCCCTTACCAGCCCTCGAATAACGCCGAATAACACCGTAGCCCGCCGCGACCACTCGTTACAATAACTCTATTATGCGCGGCCGATACACATGCCGTTGTTCCGGCTCATTTCCACCAGGCAGAAGGGCTTGTATCAGGGACACCCGGCGATGAGGATACACGCACCGCGACCTGATAATCATATTATCTAGCTTGTTAATCGTTTCAATAGCATTTACTCCATGGTTTACCATTTTCTTCCAATTAAAAACTTCCTTAATTACTCATGGAACTTGGGTTCTATGTAAATTTGCATTTCACTACTGTATGAGGATCGCGCAGATGAAAATTGCGACAAATCAGTGTTTCGTATTAAAATACTTCCCATTAGCGGGGAAAAAAGTAAAAATCAACAAAGATTGACTTATCGTATTTATCTCGGATGGAAAATTTATTTCCTGAACGTTTAGAAGATTTTGTATAAATGTTTGTAATTAATTATCGACGTCCTACGAAACTATGTATTGATTCATCGAGCTTAATCTATTTTTAGAAACGCTAGCGCGAAAACACGCTTCCCCCCCCCCCCCC
>NT_177421.1:597601-617575 GCF_000188095.3 Bombus impatiens
CCCCCCACTGCCCAATAACAATATCGATGATTTTCATTGAGATGGAAATCGTGGACAGTAGGCGTGATTGCGAAAATACGGCGACGCCGGGTTTGTAGTACATAATCGCGCGTAATCGGCTAGAAAATTTGTGGCCTCGTGCTGGAGAACAATAATTGCGGGCGGCTAAAAAACGAACAAGCCACGAGCTGCACGCGAAAATTATGCGAACCCGTTTGTCGTTGGCAGCGCACGAAGTCAACTGGAAATTACCCGTCGTCTTTTGTCTCGTCTGCGAAAGAAAATTGTTCCGGTTCGTATTTCCCAACGAGAGACTTGTATTTAGAATTCCATATCTTCTTCGTTGGGCGGCAGTTTTTCTTCTGTTTATGATGTTATGATGTCGGCGCCATTTAAAGGAGTTTGGTCATCGATTCTTTCCTTTTTTGTTTTAAGAAATTTCCACGAAGAAAATTGCAATTGAATATTCATAACCCTCATGTCAGAACTCAAAGCAACGTTATTTATATTCTTGTATACGCGAGTCGCGGCCCCTTAAACTATTTAATCGCTAATTTAATTCCATAAATAGTAACAAACGACACTGCTATGTCAACCGAGGGAAACAAAATTGAGCACGCTGCGGCACGAATTGCATTTACATACGCGCAGAGTAGCCACCATGATGTGGCGCCAGGAAAAATACACTCGTCCCATTTCCATCTCTTTTAGCAAGGCCAGCATGTCATAAAAAAGGGGAACAGCAAACCATGGCCCTGCCACAAATTTGTTTCCGCCATATATGCATGTGAAAATTGGGTCACTTTTAAACAAATAATCAAACGGAAAGTAACGTAATCTTATAATTTCGAGTCAATGCGAAAAAGAGAATTCATAAAGAAAGATTCGTATTACGTGAAATCTAGTAAACTGAGTGGCTGTTTGTGCCGAGTTATTCACTTTGTGCGTATAAAGATTGATTTGGAAAATACATAAATAGGCTGAGTTACGTGATAAAACGTGAAAATTTCATTTCACGTGGCAATCCTCTATTTACCATCATTCGTCGCTATAATATTTAGTTATACATATTTACCATACTCGATACTTTTATTCAATGATAACACCGATAATAATAATCAAAGAGGCAGGGAGTCCTCAAAAGTTGCACGATCCTCGGAGATCGTTCATCATAGGGCCTATTCTTAATGTATGCACGGCCAATATCTCGAACAACAGACTTTAACGAGACCAGGCGGCTTTTATGCGCGAGAACTCTCAGACATCGTTTCCGTGGCCCTACCATTGTTGTGCTTTGCAAGGGGTGAGTGCAAGGGGTAGGTGCAAGGGGTGAATACAAGGGGTTGGCGTTCCTCGCCAGACATTGAGCATCTCCTGCACACAGGCTTGTACAGGCCCATGACAAAACCCCGAGGAAGTATTTGGGATTTAGGTCACGCGCCGTGTCTGCAGTAGCATGAAAGAGAGAGTATACCACGTACAATGCTTCCGTGATCCATTGATGAATCTCTCCATCGGGAGGTTGCTGCTCGAAGATATCCTGAAACCCGACCTTCCTCGAGTAGAAACAATTCATTCGAATTCCATCGTGTTTTATGCATTCTTCTTCCAATTTTTCCTCAAATTACTTTAAACAGGGAAAGTCAAAGCAAAGTTTGAAATATTAATAGGGATACATACCGGGATCTATTCGAGAGGAATATCTTTGATTAGTGCGCAAAATAATGGACAATATGTGAGGAATTTTCGATATTCTGCGAGACTGTCCATACTCCGAACCACCCATAGCACTTTTCATCAATTACTGTCCACGTCGAAAGGGTTAATAGTCACTCACGCTCTAACAGGATTAACATGGCATTCGGATCCCGATATTACATGGTAACACTGCTATAATTTGATTAGTCTGCGGCTAATGGTGTTCGAATTAATTGCTTTCCAATTCGGGCAAATATATTACTTAATAGGTCATGTACTCCGCGCGATTAATACAATTGTTATTCTCTATAAATTAAATTTCATTTCTATTACATAAGAGTTTACAGACTTATAAACGAAGAGCTCGGGACACGGAGCCCCACCAAAAACGTGGTACTTTAAGATTCTAGGCGTGTCCGTTCGGTAACGTAAAATTTAACCGACGAATCTCACGGAGATCTCGAAATACGATTGTAAGACTTGCAGAATCTCGAACGCTTCGACGATTTTCTAAACTATTCCGCGGTAAATGGGAATCGATTCGCGTGACAAGAGAATAGGATAAACCCCGAATCGCGTGATAAACGATTAATGGATTCGTTTCTTTCACCCTATCAATCTTAAGAATTCCGCAACTTTTCTAAATTCCGCGGCCGAATATCGCGATCCGAACGTTTCCAACTTCTTTCTCTCGCTTTCTTTTTTCTCGTCCGTTAAAACACATACGTTAAGCTCCGTTTACATTTTAAATACATTCGGTTCGTCTATGCAAAACGATGGTCACTCGCGTTCCGTTTCATCTCGCGCCAAGCTCCCAACTTTACGATTGAATAAAGAATTCCCCGAGACGCGGCGTTTATGTTATTGAACGTAAACACGTGGAATAACTGCGAACCGGGTAGGTCTCTCGGGATAATGTTACACGCTTTCCCGCGATATTCTGATATTACAAATTTCACTGGGAAGGAGACAGCTTCTCGCCCCCTCGGATTATCTCCCAGTTTTCCAGTTTCTTGGAACCTCTGGTAATATTTGACAAATTAGCACCTTAAAGATATCTCTATACGCTTCGCGGAGGTGTATTTGCAACCGCCGATAGTTATGTTACTAATAAAATGCGTAAAATGGTACGTAGAAATATAACAAGTTACTATAAATTATCACAAGTTCCGGATTTCACAATACATTTTACAAAAATTAATTTTCCATCAACTAACTCTATATCTATCAACAGCAAATTCTATATAAAATATCCATGATATATCATGAAAGAGTAATCAATTATTCCAATTGTGAGCGAAAGCATTTCGATGAATTTTAGGAAAATTTGCTTGTAAAGTTTGATTATGCGACTAACAGGGCTGATTTCATTAAGAAAGGGATCGAGTATGACAGAAGGTAGACATACATATGTACTTATGTATGTTGCAGAGATTAGACCGAGTAAAGACCGGTAGCGGATAAATTCAGAATCCGACGAGAAAATAGACGGCAAATAAGAGACGCAAAGCAAACAGTCTGCCTTCTGAGGCAGCACGGCAAAGACAATTTAAGCCACTCCTGGTCTACGCCAAAGACGGTCTCCGACTGTGCTTTTCATCACGTTTCCACGGGTAAATTAAAAGAAACACACTTGCGCCGTTCAAGGAATGGAGAAAGACACAGTAAACCATGAGCAAACATGCAGGAATTCTAATATATAAATTCAGGATTCTGGTAGATCATTGGAAATTTTGTTTCAATTCTTACTATCAGTGTTTCAATTTCCCATCCACTCTCTTTTTATGCAAGAATTTACTTATTCTTAAATAAATTCTCCTTTTGGAGAGTTTTTGCACAACACAGTCTAATCCTATGTTCGTTGTGTAGATGAAACAACATAAAGAATTATAAGAAAACTCGGTGCAAAGAACTAAAGTTGAAAATGAAATTTAAATTTTAATCTAATTTTATAAACAACCACATCTTTCTGCTAATGTAACTTATGCAAAAAGACAAAGATTAACACTACCTTTTAGTGTTAATTAGTGCTTCTGTTATACCTACTTATTTCTAGAATAAAATCTTGAAAATAGCCTACATAACCATCAATCTAACTTAACTATTCTACCCAACTTTTAATCTAGTTTAACCTGTCTATTAAGAATCTGGAGACTCTTAAGAGCCCTGCCTACATAAATATTTAAATATGATAAACGAGAAAGTAGGGGATTTTGTATGAAGTGTATACTTCAAGGTACTTACAACGTATACTTCCTGATATATCATGTATCTCTCCCCTCTCTCTTTGTACTATAAAGGTTTTTGAAACAACGACTCAAAACAATTTAATAAAATCTTAAAATTCTTATAGTTCCTACTAACATAAATATTATGTAATTTCGTTGTAGGCCATACGTATTCTGAGAATTTTATGGTTCTTTATAAACCCTACATAAAAACCTAAAAATTGGTCCATTGGGCCTATCTACATAAAAACTTAAAGATTTATATATAGAACCTACATAACACATGATTTAATTATAGACTTTACATATATGAGAATCTAAATACAATAAAGAAAAAGAAGTGAGTCTCTTCTTCCGTTAGTTTCATGTTTACTGAAACAAATTCAAATAGAAGAATGATTTCCACACATGAAATTAAAATTGAAAGATGTAATTTATTTTAAGTAACGGTAAGTTAAGTAATGGTAAGTAATACCATTACGTAAAATTTATCTCTCTTCTATTAATCTTTTCTTTTAAGTTATATTATTCCATGTTAAATATTAAATTTACAAACATATAATTAATATCTCCTACATGCAAGTAAATCTATAACAGACTCATTTAACAGATCTATAATTAAAAAAATCAAATCTTTAAAATATTGTTGATAAAAGAACCGATTGAAATCACTTGATTTATTTTATTTCTCTTTATTGCAAATCACTGTAACTTGATTTTATAAACAAGTAGCTGGGATTTTCGGATAATTCAAAATTCCAACTCACGATCTTATTGACTTTTCTGTAACGCGAATGAATTTTGTTTTATGCATAGCAAACACTCAAATATTTAATTAATATCCACTAATAAAAAATAGTAAAATAGAATAAAAAAAATAATTGATATCCACTATTAAAAACTTCCATGTTAATATTTTTAAGCACAATATGCATAAAGCCAATTAATAAAGTTATGTAAAATATTACAAATAATAATTCAAAACAATATCACAAGGACTAAAAAATATTCATCAACAAAGAATAAACTTTTTCGTAATAAATATTTCAATATCTTCAGTAACAAACGCTCTGGTAATAAAGGGTGCTGAAAAATAAATGAAGATAACCAGAACGGCCACAGAAAATAATAATCATCCACTCGATATAGGTAAAACCAAACAAACCGTGAGTGAAGTATTCTTTCTACAATATTTCGCTACGTTAATACGTGAAATTCATTTATAAGTTCAATATTCTTAAAATAAATCGCGAGGAGTGCTACATCTTATGTGCAATATTAATAAATTTATCATTGACAAAGAAAACAAAAAAAAAAAAATGATAGGAAATTACCGAAACTAATCACAATAGGACATTTCAATTATTTTCGCAACACTAATAATAATCAATGCACTCATATTTAATTATACGCGACACTAATAATCGGAAAGATATAGTGCAACCATGAAGGAGGTTGCTAATGTGTGAGCATCTCTGTGCAGCGTATATAGCTGCAGCAGATGATCCAGGGTCAGGAACACTTCCACAATGCATGTGGAATAATTCTGGGCATTTTATATTCGCAACACTACTTTAAAAAACGCGATCATTCCAGAACGCAACACTAACTGGAAAATCAATTAGAACAACCGTGGTAAGAAAAAATAATATTAATATTTTAAATAAATTGAATAAAAAGCTACTTCAGATATTCGCGATAATAATTAATCGCAACACTATGGAATTAATTAAAAATTGATGATTTTATAATTTACTTCCAAATAAAAGAATATACGACAAATTCTAATATTGTTCTTTCAGAAATTATAGCAATTTATAATAAAAACTCGCAAGAATAACCGCAATATTTTATAATTCGCAACACTAAAGCAGACGCTAAATCATTTTATTGCAACTCTAATTCAAACTGAAATAATCAAATTATCGTAACTATAGTTCAGAAGGAACGACTCTAGAATCAAAACTCTACTACTTTAAAAGAATCAAAACTCTAATTGAAAACGCGAAATTCCGATTACGTATACTCGAATTCAAACCGATATATATCATACGCAACACTAATAAAAAATTCCCGATTTGCCCAACATGATGGTAGACCGATATGTAGATGGGCCAAAAAAATGACTACAACTACGTCTACAAATACTAAAAGCGAGTATAGTGACAAAGTAGTAACGAGAATGACTTTCCACACTTTGGACCCGAATGATCCAGAGGGTGAAAAGCCATTAGTAGTTGCCCTCTTGAGTGGCAGTTTGCCGGGCCTCTTCGGCTCGTAGCCTCTTCTTTCTTCGGGCGCGATGCCCGCTGAAACTTACATCTAGGCTCGAGACTTTCTAAATCGCAAACTAAAAAATAACTTAAAAAGTTGAAATAAAAATGTAAATCGCGGAAGCTGAACCAAGCGCACATGGATGAACAACGATCGCTATGAAGCGATCGCTGTCCGTTCGCATGTACATGCTCGAGCAATAAACGTTCGTGTCGAACCCTATTCGCGACCACGACCGCGGAATTCAAAAAATCGATGGGCAAAGCCAAAGACGATAGCATGTTCCATTCGTGCCAGCTTCACCGTCGATTTTTCGAATGAAATTTCCAGAAACAGATTGGACACGCGAAAACGCGCCTACCCGACGAGAGACTGTGCCAATCTGCCCGGCCCTACCTACTTATAGTTAACACTCATACCAGAAAATATGCTACCTATCCTACCCGGAAACCTATATTAAAAATTTAAAAAATTGCCAAACATGCACACCAACACATTCACTCCACGATTCTCACACATAACCCGGGCGCAAACGCCTACACTAGAGAGACGTCCCGGAACGCCTCCGACACCCGAGTTTGACATGCAACATGCACACTCTAATGTTACGTACCATCTTCCTGAAATCGACTGACGAAGACTAGCGACCATTGCGTACATCGTGATAAAAGTAAATCTCAATTTTAATTAGAAATATTCCTAATTCAGGGAATGTATCTATTTCTCAAAGAAATTATAGATGGTACGAAATATGGTACCATTTATTACAATTTAACAATAAAATTAATGATACTAATATCTCTGATTCCCTGTATTCGATAACGAATCTTTGTTTTTACAGGTTGTGATTGAAATGATATTTGTATAAATTTATTTTTTATTATTTAGATTTATAGCAAATAGAATAAATACTGAACGACGCAATTCCACAGCCTAACCACACACACTATGTGGAAACTACGTCGTGCACGGTACGCTAATTCATCGTCAGTCGCTTACAAATCATTATAAAATCAATGGTCATCGTACTCATTGCCTTTCTCTCACCCAAGTAGCACCTGGGCACGTGAGTGAGATCCTGGCGATAAACACGGAAGGGGTTAAATCTGAAAATCCTGAGCTAAAAGATAATTAGTATATATATCTTGTATTGTATAATCTAAAATGATTATAATTTGATTTTGCATCTTTTTATTTGACTTTAAATTATAACTCTAATTTATTTACTCAATCATTTACTCAATTTCATTATTGAAATTCTAATATTCAAAAGAAGTAATTGGCGAAGAACAAGAAATATATTTATTTAAATAAAAGAAGGCTAATATTTAATGTGATGGAGTAATTGATTCTAATTGAAAGTTAAATATTCATTGAAATAACCGCAGGCAATCTCTTCAACAAAGCACACTTTAGAAAACACGAAAAGCGTTCAAAATTTGTTACTTTGATTCCAAAACATACGCGAGATTTCTTCTTGCACGTGATGTTTCATACATTTTCATACGATATTTAATATAGTACATTTTTCACAAAATAGCATTTTAATATCTTTGCATTTCAAATAACACTAAAATTTGTAACATAAAAGAAAATATTTTGAAAGTTTTAATATTACATGATGGAACAAACAACAAATAGAACTGAGAAGTATGCATTATTTTTTCATAGCGACGAAGTCGAAGGGAATTCAACTTCTGAACTATGAAATTATGCTCTCATTAAACTCTTCAAACATTCATTATATACTCGAATATTCATGCTTTATTTATTCATATCTTTATTCATATCTTCGAAAATATTGAATATATTCTAATTTTATAGATAACTATATTGAAATTATTATTAATATTGTATAATATATATAATATATATAATTATATATTAATTATTAATATTATAATCCTACTATGCCAATTATATCATAATAATTAATGTTATAAAGAAACGCGATGTGCAAGAAGACCTACCTGAACTAATAAATAACACACAACAAAGAAATGTTACTACTCACGAGTATAACAAATATCCCGCGGTCACTATGCTCGCAACAAATTCTACGTAATACAACCAATCACTCGTGTCGATTCGGACCTTTCATCCTACGATATGATTGAGTGATCGGAGGAACAGAAATGCATGCGACTCACGATTAGATGCGGTTGACGTTGTAATTGACGCCGTTGCGACCCAGAGGAAGTCATCAAATGGCTGTCATCAAGCAGAAGCCATCAAACCCCATGAAGTGAATGGGATCCATAAAAAGTCTATAAAAAATCATGATATTAAAATTTTATTTTTAGAAACATAATAATAATAATTAAAGCAAAATAAAATTTGTTGGTTAATATCACAATATGCAATGATACTTACACTCTTATCTTTTGGAGCATTGTTAAAGTCCTTCCAAGAAAACAACAGAAGTAGAGGGTTATGTAAAATCTGTAACAAAATACGAAAAATTATAATTTGTTCTTTGGAATACAGCCTGGATTGCTTGAAAAGTCTGAGATTATAAATAATGGTTCTTTACTCAACTAAAATTGTAATAATAGTAGAAATTAAATTCTAATAGTAATAAAGATTAAGATGCTAATATAAAAATTAAGAGATGTAAATATCACAGCAAGATATAAACAATAAAATTAATTGAAGTAAGCATAATACGCAATAGTACTTACATGGTTGTATTTTGGGACACCACTAGATCCCTCCTGGGCAACAGCAAATAGAGATCGTGAAACATCTAAAAAAGACATGAAATATTATAACATTGATTATTTAAATCAATTGAGAACGAAAGATGAAACTCTACTAATTTTACAACTTCGATAACATTAGTGAAATTGAGACTCTAATATAAAAGTTTGAAATCTACAAATAAAAAAAATCTAATAATTTATGAAGCACGTTAGAGATTTTTATTTTATAACTGAATATTAAAACTTTAAGAGTTTGCTTCAATAAAAGCGTAGACACTACTTTTTTATTAATAATATTCCGAGCAAAGTATAAAAATAAAATAAATTAAAATGTAACATACATGGATACTTACAATTCTTGATTCCTGAAG
This sequence comes from Bombus impatiens, assembly GCF_000188095.3. Classification (NCBI taxonomy): domain Eukaryota; kingdom Metazoa; phylum Arthropoda; class Insecta; order Hymenoptera; family Apidae; genus Bombus; species Bombus impatiens. The sequence continues at coordinate 606,875 of NT_177421.1, forward strand.
AGGCTGAATCCTCTTGCGCACCGACTCTAATACCGAAAACGAATATTTACAAAGAGTAGCTTAAAAAATATAAAAATAAAAAAACTATTAACACACCCGTTTGATTATCAAACACAGACTCTAGTTTCGCGTATAAATTTTTTGCATAAATTAAGCTTTCTTACTAAATAAGAAATATAATAATAAATAAACAATACTGAATGAAATTCTACTTCTTTAATTAAATCTTTCATTATATTTGGAGTTAATAGAAGCTATTGTGCTCTGAAGAATATCCACCCGTTTGATTAACAGACACAGACTCTAGTTTCGCGTATAAATTAAGCTTTTTTACTAAATAAGAAATATGATAATAAATAAACAATACTGAATGAAATTCTACTTCTTTAATTAAATCTTTCATTATATTTGGAGTTAATAGAAGCTATTGTGCTCTGAAGAATATTAAAAATATTATTACGCAGCAAACACTGACTCTACCGACCATATTGCGCGTGGTCACAAAAGTTCTCTGGAAATAAAGTTTTATCAGTTGAGTGGAGGTAAGAGAGGGAGAAGGAGGAAGAGGAGTGTAGGGAAAAAGTAAAAAGAATACTTTGTTCGTATTTTTCTTCTTTTTCCTATCGAGCGCTTGTTTCTAACAATATTGTAGTCTTTGTAAAGTTATCAAATGATTATTATCTATTTTTCATTAATTTATAATTAATATTAAGTAGAATATGAATGCAAAATATCGTTTGAGGATATTCATTATCAAATTTAAAGATGCAGAAATTCAGGAATAAACTACGTCGCGTCTCATAAATATTCGAGAATGCATCAAATCAAAACACAGCAAGTAAGCATGAAAACATGGCAACACTGCATACACAAAAACCGCGCGTATCCTTGCGCCGAAACGTGTCTGAACATGCTCCAACATAAAAAAATCATAACACTGGTACAGGAAATTCACGATCAAAATATAACAAAATATGAAATTTATTTCAGTTTCTTATTTAAACCTAAATGAATCAACGCATTTTGACGAATCGATTTTCAATTATTCCCAATTTATTTATGACAAAGAAATAATTTTAGATACTTTATAGTGATTTCTTTAATCTTTTATACTTCCATCTCAATACTCTGAATATTAATCACGTATTATGAAATACTCATATATCAATTGTATGCTACATTACTAGTAATCTTATAAAAAGCATTTATATGCCTGTCTTAGTTACAATAAATTATACGTCACCATATCTTGAAAAATCAGCGAATGGACCATTAATCATCGCAGCGTTCACATTTTCAACGCTTGCTCCTGCCATGTCATCCTGGTAATCAACCATTAATCTGTACAAAAGAAAACCAAAAATCTAAAACAAATATGCATAACCAACGCAAACTGTACTGAAATGAAACAATAATCGAAATTAGATGGTGTTTCAAAACCTGAGAGTGAAAGATACCGGTAACAATAACCTTTGAGATCAATTAGATAGAATCAATTAATATACTTTTATACAACAATGTTTAACAAATTATTATATAAAAGCATGTTAACTAAACGAGCTTAATGTGATATAGAAACGATTATAGAATATCAACTGAAATATTACGCAGTTAATTTGTTACATACCTTAAGCAGAATATTACAACCTGACGCTACGATGCTCACTACGGAAGTGACGCCATGCGCAAACGCCTATCCGCGCAAATTTCCAACATGGCGACGGGCCTGATACCCTTTTCGCGCGCAATGGCTGCGCGGCAAATTTGAAGTTCGTGTACGTTCGAATTTGAACTCGAATTTTAATTTGAATTTGCATTTAAACTTGAATTTAAATCTTTTTATAATTCTCGTATGTGAGCTTTTACAACTTTCAAATGCCGTACATGAATTTTGTCAAATCTCATTCAAATTTTTGTATAATTCAATATATGTAATTCGAAAATTTCAATATCTAAATACGAATCGATCTATGCAGAAAATCCTCTCTTTCTATACTTTCCTTGCACTATCGTTCCATGCCAGTCAGATTATACGGTATTTGTATCATAACTTAGCTCTAAAATTAATTCTATGAAAAAACAAGCATCAGATGCAGTTCAAAATGAAACCGGAATCGAAAGAATATTTACGCAGAATCGAACGATACGAATGGGAATACCCGTGTCCCGTCGTACTGAACGATAGACCTTTGCCGGTGCAGGAAATTCAATGAGCCTCGAACAAACATTTCCGGTTCCGTAACGACGCATTCGAGAGAGCAGACGGCACATGCAAAGTCGAGCATTCCATGAAATGGAGGTGGCGGCTTTGTACATGGGTACAAAGAGAGTCCCGGTGGCTGTGAGATTACGTAAAACGACACGTGTCTGTCTCGTTCCTCGATCGTAACTGCCGTTTAATTTTTTCCCGGGAAATATTTCTCTCTGATTTCCTGTTTTTGTGGCGCCGATGAACAGAAGTATCTACACGTTGAATATTTTTTCATAGTATCCACGGCTTGCATCTTTTTCGATGTTCGACCTCTTCATCCAGGCGGGGCCTGACTCGTTTTTCGCAATCCAACGAAAACATAGTTTTCTTCGAAACAGTTACGTGAATTCCTGGAGTCGTTAGGTCGCGATTCAAAAGCCACCGATTCGTGATCGTCGTGAATTCTAAATTTTCGAACTGTTATGTCTATTCCTTTGAGACTTGTTAACTCTTTGATCGTGGAAGTGCGAACAGTGTTCCAATACTTGTATATTAATGAAGTATTATTTCCAAACATTCGAAAACAAGTAAAGTAGAAACGACAAATATTTGTAAAAGTTTAAATTAGAAAGCGATTGTTTTGATGGACAGTCTCGTGGTTGGTGCTAATGTGATTTAATGCAAGACTTTTCAATAATGATCGCGTTTTTACGGAGGAGGTTGATCGATGACCGGGGAATGATTTCCCATGGAGCTGATTGAAAATTTCCATACACAAATCGCATGGAGGAAAGTAACGTAGTGGGAAACGTTTATGTTAACACCGTCGCTTGTAATTTACATACGCGTTCATCAAAATTACGCGACGGTAACACACCTCCAGCCAGATTGCGAAGATAGAGCGCCACGAATTTATGCGCGTCGCGTTCATCCGCGCGATCAAATGAGCCACACCTCCATGTAATTCGCTTCGTTTACCCTTATTTTGCCACGACGCGCGTGAATTGATCGCGTTAATTTCTCCCTTCCTCGATCCTTACCCTTTTCGAACAGTGCCTGACGCTTGACTCGCTATTTATGGATCCCACTAACAAGAAAGGGTCGCCAAAAAAAAAATACGTATCTACTACTTTTGTTTGTTCTTCAAGTCTATTTACGAGTCTTCCTTTATAAGTCTCGACGTATAAAAGTTCAATTTTGCCTGGACAAGTCAATTAATAATCATGGATCGTGCTTGCTTATTCTACAGGTGTCATAACTGCTGAACGAGATCAGAAATTTGTAAATCGCAACAAATTTTCTGAAGAAACACGTACAGCGTTTACATCACACGTTTTGGTATTGTTCTATCATTCTTAACACTTTCTTTTAAATATAAAGATCTTCGCATCACTATGTAGTATAATATATATAATTAGAAGATATTTCAAGGTATTGCGTGTTAAAGAGGAAAAAGTAGATCGACTCTATTTTCACTGCCAGCATTTTCATACACATCGCCTAATTTCACCTGTTAAGAAGAAATCAGGCAATGCAAACCTCGCATGGCTAGCACGCCAAAGTAGAAAACAAGTTCCGGCACAACGAAGAGGCTCATAAACCCCTTGATCAAATAAGGGCAACTTTCAATCAGGAATGCACTCGAGACCGAGGGGCAGGGCGGCGGCCCCCGTTAAGAGCGAAACACAATCCGCGTTACCAAGAAGTCGTCGAAAGTTCGACTTTTTATCGTTCCACGGCAAGTTCTGGCGTTGCATCGCACGGAGATTAAACTCGGGACCGAGGAATTGAAACAGCGGAACCGTGCCACGGAAACTTTCTAATTGATATTCACCTGGCCCTCGTAAAAAGAACGAAACGAAGTGCAAAACGGAAAAAGAAGGTGGATATGAAAATAGAGAAAGAGAGAGAAAGAAAGAGAGGGAGGGAGAGAGAGAGAAGGAGAAAGAGAAAGAAAGAGAGAAGAAACGGCACGTGAAACGCTATGAAGATTTTCCATTGGGCAATTTCGCGGCTCGAATCATTGGCCCGCGATGGAAAATTACACTTTAATTCGCGGCCGCAGCTATCGAAAGCGCGAGCAGCTACGAGAACTCTCATTACCTTAATACCGGCTCCAATCTAGGATACGCTCGACGAAATTACTACGAGGCTTAACGGTAACACCGCGTTGAAACTACCGGGCGAAAAGAGAGAAGGAGATGCGAGTCCCTCGGCTCGCCGAACGTAAGATTGAGTTAGACTTCGAACGGGTTTGCGTATCGCAGCTTCATCCCTCCAGCACAGTAGCTTATCCCGATGGGATGTTTCTTCCATCCTCCGAACAATACACCACGCCATTCCGCCTCGCTGTTTTCGCTCGTGCCGGATTAACCTCAGTGCATAGCGAGCCAGCTTCGTTGGAAAGTCGTAGAGACCTGTGGATCTTCGAGACGAGGCAAGGAGACTAGCTGGGCAAATTGGCCGACCATGGAAATTTGGTTAGCTACCTTACACAATCTTTTCTTGGTAGATGTCCGCCAACATCCAAATCTCCTCGAAAACGCTCGTAAATAAAAGATAATAAAGTATTAGTTCGCAAATTACGCGAGTAACGGCGTAAAACGAGTAGCTGGCGGTTTATTGTCGCCAAGTTTATTGTTGCAGTATCCGGGCGCGGAAGGGGAAACGAGCGGACAAGATGAAAGACGGCGTTATTTCAAGGAAAATTCCTGGAATAAATATTTTCGTGCCGCGGCAAGCAATTTCCTCGGACTGGACGTTCGACAGCATCCCGTTTCCGGAGTCCGGGGCGCGTGAACACGGCCGAAACGGGAAGTGGCCGTAGGAATTCGAGAGAATCTAGGTCGGTCAGGGTATTGTGTTGGTCACCGGGCCGACGATAACCGACTTTTCTCCCAAGAATTTTGTAAATCGAATCGCGAATCGAACGTGTGGTCGTCCGACTGGAAATGTGACAGCACCAAATTTCGCGGCAACGTCAGGGAATTCGGGGCATGGCAGGCGAAACGTTTCGCTTCTTAACTTCCTTTTCCCTTCTAGTTCACTTGTTCGCCCGTGATGGATACGGAGATAGATGGCTACGTACACGCGAGGTCGTTCACCGTGCAAATTTTTAAACGTCTATTGAATCGTGGCCAGTAGCGACCACGGAATCCTGACTGACCGGTGTACCAATTTCTTCTAAAAGCATCCTTTAATCCACCGATGAAAGATCTCGAAAGTACGTGCCATTTATTGCCAGATAAAAAAGAATCCGTTGAAATTGAATGTGCATCGCTAATAGAGTAAAAACGATCGCTATTTTTAACGGCGACCTTTCCTTTTCCTTTGTCACCGCATCAAATCCAATAAATTCGAAACAATTTGCGATATTGGGACCGATCCGACCACACGCGAACATCGAGTTTCTCGATGTCTATCGGTTTATAGTAGGCAACTAAGTTATCCATGGGCGTTAATTGGTTAAAGTTTATCAACCGGAAAAAGCTGGTCGATCGGTGTTGCCGCGGCTACGGGTCTTACCGCATCCGCACCGACTGTCCTATAATCGTTGATTCTCTCGTTTTTCTCTGTACTCTCTCTCTCTCTCCCTTTTTTCTCTACTTGCTCTTCCATTCCCCTATTTTGTTATTTCTTCCTCTCTCTCTCTCTTTCTCTCGTTCTCTGTTGGTTTCCTCTTGGCAGGAGCATTGGAAAAAGAGCAATTTCGTTGTAGCGGACTCCTTCCTGGCCAATAGCGCTCGTTGGCTGTCAGCTTTTTTATTTTATTTTTACGCCGGCTGGCGTGGACACACCTCGGAGAAAGCAGAGAAACGAGGAAACGAAGCGTCGGGTAAATAGCGGCTGCTTTTCGTTACAGAATTCGCCGAACAAGAGGCTGGTTGATCAGGTGGACTGAATACAAAACAGTTCGCCCATCGAATGCCACCGCATTTTCCAGGCGACTAATATCCGCGCACGACAAGTTTACGGGACGAGACAACTTGTCAAATTATTCGAAAATTACAGGGACCGCAAAAAGATGAGAAGGAAATGTTTGAAGCTGAAAATTCAGAAGCCAAACAACTCGGTTGTTTGGCAATTCTTCGATAACTTTTTCGATATTCAATTTGTTAGAAATTTATCAGAACCGTTCGATCTAGATTACTTTCGGCAGTCCACGAAGAAAACAAGAGCACGAGGAAGCTCTTTAAAGAGACAGTATTCGCAGCAAGTATCGACTGTGGTATCGCATCGTGCGACCATTCCCTCGCCCGAAACGAAGCGAATGGTGCGAGGCGAGCCAGTTCTCATCAGCTGCGGCTGATAGGGTTTGCCAACGATAAAAGGAGGAAGGGTGGGCCAGAGAAAAAGGGGCGAAACACCGAGACCAAACACGGTGAACGAGAAAATCAATTTCAGAAATGGATGAGGTATGATCCCCTTCTACGGCTAATAGTAGCTGCAGCTTTTTTCCCCGAGACCGAGCTAATAGTAACTCTTTTGTAACCTACTGTCAAGAAAGATGAATCGATGTTCCCTAATTGACCAGCTTGAACAAGAACTTCTCATACGTTGCTCCCATTTTATTTTTGTTTCCATCTACGTGAAACTTCACGACACATTTTTCGGAAGATTCTTTCTCGTCGAGCCGTGTGGAATAGATTCGCTCGACTCGAGGCGAGTGGAATAGATAAGCAAGGCGTCAACGTTCTTTGATACGTTCGCGTGTTTCTTCTGGCAGGGACCTACATTTCTATCCCCATGGCTGACACTTCGAAAGAGTTTTCCCTCTCACAAAAGAAATCTTGATTTCGCTACCTACGTACACACCGAATCGCGGAAAAAGAATTTTCTTCTGGAGAAGACCGTTCACACGTCCCGTTGAGTCTTACGCCCAAACCGCAAATTCTTAACAAAAGCTCGCTTTGCCTGCGAACGTATACAACCAGGAACGCATACACAAATACATGTGCGGTTCATAGCAATGCCCGTGAACGATAAGGGCAGCTGCAACCTATTCTTATCGTCGTTGAATTCTACGTTGCTTTGGAATGGCGTATAGAAGACTTACATTTACCGCTGATTGCACAAGCTGTTCTCAAAGTAAATACCGAGGAAACGCCATCTTCCAGTTACCGCGCAGTAGGCTCACATCTTTCCAGAATTTATTTAAAGAATCTTCGGCTCGACCGCAAATCATCTATCAAGGTTTTGGTAAGCTTGGCGCGTCGAAGGATTACGTAAGTTGTTGTTGTTATTTTTTGAACAATTCGTCGAGGAAATCTTCTTACGGCGCAAGATGGCCGTTCGTCTTAATTACAGCTTGTTCGCGTCCGCGCGCCGACAAATCGTAATTTACTCAGGCTACGCGAAGACACTTCCACTCTCGAACAACAAGCATCCGGAAGTTTGATCGTTTCTTGAACGATCTCGTACGGATTTCCTTGATTAATTAATCGCAGTCCCAATCGATTCAACTTCTGACGATCGACGTCGCTTCCTTGAACTCTCTCCAGAGATATGAAGTGTTCCTTAATGATTGTTCGTGAATTAAAATTACCTCTTGTTCGTGGAGAAAATGAGCGGTAGATAAAGCGAATGATGAAAGTTGGTCCGCAATTATTCTGAAGCGTCTGGAAGGAAAGGGAAATAGAATTCGTCGAATCCGAATGGAATACGCTTGGTCGATTAATGAATTTCTGATTGAACATATGTATATTAGGCAGACGAATGGACGATAGAAAAATCGTTGTTTTAGTTTGTTTATGAATCCCGATTTATATTAATGTCCTTACGGGAATTAAATCATTCAACGGAATATGATTTGAGCAATTCGCCCTCCGGCTGAATTTACTGGAATTGATAACTCTGTTAGAGTCTATCTTCGCCCGACCTGGGCTACGTTCGACCTAGTTCAAAGTTCATATTATTGACTTTGCAAATTAACAGAGGATACCGCGTTATGAGTGCACTTCATTGTCTCGAACTGCTCATATTTTATGCAATTAACGACGTATTTACTGCCGCATGTAGAAATCAAAATACAGTTTCAATAAGCTACATTGTAGCCAATATACATGTAAACAGCGATGCAATGCGACGTGACAGGGTAGGCCAGGATTATTTAGGAGGATAGAAAAGTACACGATGTTTTCTCGTTCTTTCGTTATGACATGAAAAATGAATGATGTCTCCTAACATACAACAAGCTTGATTATTCTGTGCAAAGTTGAAGATTGAATTTTATGATATCGAAACTTAATTAATTGAAATTAATCCATAAAAATCCACTGCATCCATAAAAATTACCGTTCATCGCCAAAAATGTGTGTCATCGAGTTAATAATTCTCCACTTGAGCGAAAGAATATAGATATGATCGTTCACAACATGTTCAATGATCAGTCAACTCAATAGTCGTCGCACAGTAGTGTAACTTTGCCTAATTTGCAACGCTCAGGAGTATCCGGCAGATCAGATAGTCGTATCCTTAACGAGCACGGCATAGTCAACTGTTTACGTCTCGATGTTGCCTAGAACGAAGTCGCGAAACTCTAATTAAACCGAAGGCGACACGACATCGTGGAAAACTTGACGGCTCCATCGGATGAAAACAAACCGTCGCGCCGCGTCGTCGTGATAATCTTAACACGAGAAGGTTGATCCAGGCGAGCAACCCGGCCGATCCTCGGCGAGCGAATTTTAATGCAACCATGAAACCGGTACTCGCGAATTTTAACCGAGAATTAACGACGGCGAATTAAACGAATCAACTTAACGACCACGTTACTGAGAATGGTGTTCCATCTTCCCCTTGTCTGCCGAGATGGATCGCTCGTTTCCACGAGTCGCCTTCCTTAGGCCGAAGTACTAGGTTCGAAATACCTGTGATTCCCAGCCGGAGCTAATATAAATTTAATTAACATCGTGAGCCACAGATGAAATCCACTGTGTTGATTTAACTCTTAGTGTATCAAAGTAGGATGATAAACGTTCTTTAAGAGGGGTTCCTAAAAGACTCATAGATTTTTTATTGTTACGACTATCTGTACAATAAAAAATCAATGTCTAGGTATTAAGATAGAGATAAGTCGACGCCAATACCGTTGGTTTTTGCAGAATGAAAAATTGTTACGGTATGAGTCACTTCTCGTGGAAATGACATGGTGAAATTCGAACGTTCAATCGTCGATTAATTGCGATGGGACGATTGTTCCTCGCGCTCTGATCGATTTTGGGGTCGGCGTTAACACATGTAAATCGTGACCCGTGTCGATACATCGATAATGAGCACAATAGTGCGGTGGCGAGCGCGTCCCGACCAATCGATACGGTGCGACGCATTCGAAAAACATTTTCAACCAACGAATACGTGGCTTCCTTTGATCCTGAATTGATGCAGCGTAGCATACGCGTGAGTTTGTTTATTTTGTATTTTCCACGCGGCCGTCAGCGAAAAGAGAGAAAGATCGTGGACCAGTAGCCAGGAAATCCTGACACGTCGACACTCTGCCAATGACGCGGACCCTTTTATCGAAACTTTGAATACGACGCTGTTCAAAACGCTACGGTAGCTCTGGCACAGTTACTCGTTACATTTTCTCGAAAATATCCGGGAACTTCCTCGAAACTTTTACAATATTATTTGGACAAAAGATCGACGAGAGGTAAGTGAAACTTCCTCGCCAAGAACTTTGTAACGAAGATCGTCATCGTACTACAAATCAGTTTGCAAAATTCCGAATAAAGAGATTTACGGGTATTTTTGACGTAATAGCATCCCATTTCATTTATCCTGTGATCGATTAGCGGAAAACCGATGTGGATGTGGATGTTACCGATGCAACCGTGTATTTACGGGCAATTATACCATCGGAAGCTTCTATTTATTTTCTTCAAATCAACAAAACAACCGATCCTCTTCGAATTGCTAAGTAAAACTCGATCAATAATTCGTTAATCAAATCCTCTGTATCAACACGTTCCCGTTTCCCTTCGGTAATATTTATGCATTAATTAGAAGCACGCACAACCGAGCTACAACCACCGCGTGGAAGAAAAGTAGTCAGTTAATCGTTTTCATTTACGCTTGCTATATATCATTTCCGCAATTGTAGGATTCAATTGAATTTTTAATCGAGCTTATGAATCATCCAAATTGTTCGTACACTTTGCACTCGCTCTAATATACAATCTGGTAGCGTTGGGACATAAAATTTGGCTTTTATTTCGGTCCAGTAATGTCGCCGAATTTCGACAAGTTTATCTTCAGTTGCAAGCTGCGGGAAATAAGAGCAAGGAAAATAATAGATACGATGGTTTTTATTCAAAAAAATTACAGATCTGCTTTCAGTTCACGTCTCTATCTTAAAAATACATCGATTCGACTAACTTCCTTCTTCCTGCTGTACCGAATCCTCGTAGATACCGTAAAACACATCCATCGGATGCATTCGGTTTTCCTGCTCCCATTTTATCCGTACTTCCTCCTCCATCGAAGTAATACAAATTTCACCGATACGCTGG
>NT_177421.1:618160-660008 GCF_000188095.3 Bombus impatiens
CGCCTCCGCTGCCTTCGCCTGTGGCGGCGGCAACTCTGCCTCGCGCTGTTCTTTCTCTCTCGTTCCACGGCCACCAGTCTCTATTACAGCTGATCTGGGATTTTCCCGGGGAAAAGTGGACTAGCAGATGCTGGAAAAGCTCCCACGGTTTGTACATTTCCCCGCCATTATTGGCGAACACGATAACTTTTCGGATTCCTCGCGAGTTTAAGTAGCCACCGCATATGTGTTACGCGGAATAGCAATGACAATTGAGCCGGCTGTGCCGCTTCCCGTGAATATTTATGAGCTACTTTATAGAACGTTTCGACGTTTGTTACGCGGCTGCAGCGGCGCCGTTTCGGGCTCAAATAATAATGTTGGAGTGCGGCCATATTACGGCCGTCCGAGATACGCGCCGGTATTTTATGGATACGCTGGTGGAGCGTATTTTTCAAAAATTGGCCGCAACTCCTCTGTTTATACGAATCCTGTAATCTACATTATGCTGTTTAAACCGCGTAATAAACGCGACGTAAATGGTCGCCGATATGATCGCGAGCAGAATGGTAATTTGTATTCGTGATTTCCACGGTCTGAATCCCTCTCTTTTAATGTCCAAGATATACGAGAATCATCGAGATGTACAGTCCTGTTCAGAATTATCGAAACACTTTAGGAATGTGAAATTCTCTGCATCCAATTCTACATTTTTACGTCGAATCATTCTACGTTTTGGTGTTTAGATCAGGAGATTGTGAGGGCCAAGACGCTATTTTCTATTCGTTATTATTCGGACCCTCTTATAAGATCTGTCAAGATCTTACGATCGTTTCTAATCGTTTCTAATCGCTTAGACGTAAGAGTATTTTCGAAGAACGGGCGCAAAAGACTGGTAGAACATTCGTCACTAGAGCGTATGTAAATCCTTTAAAAGAGAATAAAAAAAAAATAGTGGCTAGCTTGTAGATGGTCGGAAACAGTAAATACGCGCTTTTGGTTCCGCCTGTAAAACGGTTTAAAGGGGCGCAAAGCCTTTCATCCGTGTGGAGCTTGCAATATCTTTTAGTGCGACTAAATTTAGTGCAACTAAATATCGGTATATTAACCGAAGAAACGTTCCAAAGATCGATCGATATAGTTCCTGCTATCTGCATGACGAAACATTGATAAGTATTCATCGATTCGAAAAGAACAATAGCCTAACTCTTCTATGTATTTCGTTCGCCATCGTTTCTCTAGCATAGACATAAAAAAATTCCCTCAAATTGTTTTTTCTAAATATCACCGTGAAGTCTCTTTCGAATCGTCTCTCAACAAGAACGTTCTAATTCTCTTCTCGCGCTACGACTGACAACGCTATTTCCTCAGCTACGTCGAAAACGTAGTTTCGTTTTGGACATTTATCCGTCATTGCTGGAAATATCAAAAAGAACGCCGCTTTACTAGCGGGCTGCGAACAGCAGAAAGGGCAGAGAAACACGGCAACCACTAGTTTCTAATCGAGTAAACTGAGAGAATTGGATATTTGACGAGTCGCCAGGTCAAGCTTCGTCCCCATCAATTCCTTTATGGCAGAAGGCAAGTGAACGTTATAGCGGCCGCCCGAAAGAAAGATGACAGGAAAGCTGCGTTCCTGAGAACTCGACAATTTCTGTCCCTGTCGGCTGGCGAAACCTAGACCATGGGAAATATCGGGGATCCAATTGTTTGCCGAAATTGGAAAACGATCGCGTGAAATTTATTTTGCCACAACAACTTGTGCGATTTAATACAATAGTCAGATGCTCTGAACTTCACAATTTCGAGCTTGCAAGTATTTCGCACTGAAAATTCCATTTCAACATGCCGAATGATTTTCGAACATTTCTAAAGTTGAAAAATGCTGGTCTGCCCAATTTTGCGCTTTTAATATTCACCTAAACCACTGAAGTCTTCTGCCACGAACTTTAAAACGCTTCGCTTCTTCGGTATCCAAACAAACTAGGCTTAACTTGAAGAAGTACCCATCACCTCGAGACTCCTCGCGTCCAAGACTCTTGAGGATTTTCCATTTTATCTACTTAAATATGGGAAGTCGCTACACTTCGTACACCGGGGAATAAAATACGAGTTCGTGCTTCGAAAATTCTACTTTTTTCTGCAACGTAGGAAACCTTGCGGCCTTTTTCCCAGGTATATTGCATTTCGAAGTCGAACATAGCCGAACGTAGTCGAACATATGTTTTTCCAGCGTTATCGAACGTTAAACGCTAACTGTAACTGTTAAACCTAGGATTCGAATAAATAGGTATGCACATGTTAAAAAAAGATATATGTTACGTTCAAGAGAAAATAGTTGATGCGTCGAAATGGCGCAGCTGCTTTTCTAAATAAATATAAATATAAATATTTAAGAATTACGCGAGAGTTAAAACAAATATTAAAATAATTCCACTTGACTTTAAACACTGAAGCGCTGCACGAAGAGTGATAAAAATTCGATGAAAATGCGTGAATTCTGCCGTAAAATATTAGTTCACCGTAAAACCATAGGTTGACGTTGTGCAGGAAGGCCATGTCTAGGGTCTGACGCGGAAACTCGATTTTTTACGACACCTTAAAGCGTACAAGGTGAGCGTGACTGCGGTAAAGCATATCTGAAAGTCATTCAGAAAGGGTCACGTTGTAAATTACATCGGGCGTGTGGCAGGGAGAGCCGGGAACGCCGGACGCACACCGCGCCTCAACTTCTCCAACGGCCTGGAACTTTATCGTTCTCGCGCCACAAAGCTGGCACGCTGACTGCTTGAAGTTCCGATCGAAAGCAGAGAGCCAATCAAGTAAAGAATCGCGGAAACTTCGGTCCATTCGCCTAGATGGAACTAAATGGAACTTTACCAGAAGGAAATATTAACACGTTGTCGGGCAGAAACTTGTACAATAATGGAGGGAACGCTGATCGATGCACGATCACTGAAAAGAAACCAGAACGGTTGCGTACTCGTTCGAAAGTAAGTCGAAGTTGAGAGAAATATCGCCATATTCATTCTCCTTTAAAGGTTCCACTCGTTCCTCGTACAGGGTGTTTTAGAAATATTCTTAGTATTTTTAGAAATATTCTTAGTATATTCAGACGGACTATATAACATAGGTGGTTCGAGGCTTTAGAATAAAGAAGAATAAGGAAGTTAGAGTTATTAAGCTGTAAAACAAGAATAAACTTATAATAGACATATGTAAGTAATTATTAGACGTTAATGTGTTCGTCTTAAAACTGTTCGTTAATAAAAGCCTGACCACGATAGAAGTTTTTAATATCGATTCGCGATCTTTTTTAGAATGAATACACGCGTAAATACATATTGATGTGAAATTGAATGACATTGCAGGTCTATTCCCTTTGAAACCTTTTAAAAAAGATTCAAACGACCGATGTTTATACGATATTTTCTTTATTTATGCTCATAAAATATCCTGTCGATGTTGAGCGAGAAAGAGCAGGGAACTGCCCCTACACGATCCTCCTGATACGAAAAGAAAATCACATAATACCTGTATAGAATTCTCACAATGATAACATCGCAAACATCGATGCTCTTGCGTGCATAATAAATCCTCTTGCAGAAAGAGCGACTATTGGCCATCATTATACCGTTATTCTCGCGATAAACGAGCAGCGAAACCGTTTCAACATGTACACGACGATATCCAAGCTTAAAAACTTTGTTAGTCCGCTGAGAAGCGTATTCGGGATGCAAATCAGCGGATCGAATTAACAAGCAAACCCCGTTGTTAAAACACACAGTGGAAGCTCGTAGAGTGTCGCTTCCTTTCTGATCGGGTTACAGAACGAAATGGAGTCACGGCTGTGCCTTTAAAATCCGTCCTCGTCGCGGTCCGGTAAATCATATCCCAGCAGCGAAACGGTCGCCATGGTTTCGTTTGTGGCAGCGTGCGAGCCATTTTCTGAATTGATATACTACGCCTTTAAACGCGATTACGCAGATTGCGCAGACGCACTTCCGGTAAATCGCGCTGGCCAAACACCTTCCGACCACATCGCAATTTTTTTCCATGTTTTTCTTTCTACTTTCTATCTGTATATCTTTCCAAATATGATAAAATAGAGTTGCTCGAGTCACGTAAGTCCCAACATCTTGCAATTCCATCTTGAACTTGGTACAGAGAAATCGATCTTATACTTGTTACGAAACAGTAGTCTTTAATATAACAGCGAAATAACGAGAAAATATAGTGTCAAACAGACCGTTTTCAAACCTAAACAGATTGCTTAAAAGTTGGCGACTGAATTTGACAAATTACAAGGCAACTTAGTTAGACTCGAGTAACCTTATCTTATCTTGCCTTACGTTTGAGAATTTCGTCCGTTGGTTCTCGCGTTTGCCAGTTAGAGTGACGTTTCAGGGAAGAAAAATTGGTCGGGCTATTTCCTGCCTTCTTTTAGACGGAACGGATCAATTGACTTGGCGAGAAAGGGAAAACGAGCTACTTCTTTCGCCCCGGGAGTCAGAAATGGAAAGTGCCTTTGGCCTCGAGAAAAATAAACGTTCTCGTTCCTCGTTAGAAAATGAAATACGGATTCCTTACGTTGGCCAGTTTTTAAAAGAATCGATACTTTGGCAGGTTTCAGGAAGGAGCAGATTTGCTTGGTTCTTGAATCACGGAGAAAAATAGTCGCCTCTGTTTCGCATGGAGCGTATAGGATAAGTTTCTTTATTCTTTCTATAGAAATAGAAAATATAGTCTTTCTTGCTTTCTTCGTAACCATGTAGCCGCTAGTCAAATTCCGAAAATAAAATCAAAAGAGCTTTATTTCTGTGCAACGCTAAGAGAGAACCGACTCGCAGTCTCGAAAACTATTCCGTTTCACCAAAAGAGAAGGAAAATGGATTATTTCGCTCGCTATAGGGGCAAACGGGTTTACTCAGGTACTTCATAGCAGAACGAAAGCTTGTTACTTCGTACTTTGCGCGACTCAAGAGGGTTACCTTGTTCTTTGTGAAACTGAAGGGGATTATATTGTTCCTAGAAGCGAGTTGTGAGACTAGTCGGCGTGTTTCTTGCGGCGCAATGAGGTACCTCTTTGTTCGCTGATAATTTGAAAATAAATCGAATCGTCTCCGTCGCTCATTTCCCAAATGGAAACGATTACAAGACAGTTGATAGAGCGATCGCTATATATTTGTCTCATTTCCATGAAAACAAAAAAACAGTGGAGGCGGACGAAATTAAAACAATCTGTTATCGGCTCAGGCATTTAATACCAATTCGTCCAAAGTGTTATCAATTATTCGTCTCGTCGCGACGTCAAGATATCTAAACCGTCCTACGAGATCCAAGATAAAGAGCAGAGAATCAAACTCATAGTATAGCAAATTTGAGCATGATCGTGTGAGTCAAGAATCGAATTAAAACAGCGAAGCACAGTCACGACGGGAAGAAACGTCGGATATAGTAGCACACAAAATTACTCGAACACGTATCGTTGAACATTTTTATGGATATATTACGTTGCACATAACTATTTGAAATTACATTTGCGCTGTAATGAGACCCGGCTATCGTTAATAAAGAAGTAGCATACAGCATCGTGAAGAGCCACCTTCAACATCCATTAAGAGTTCAAAATGAAAATTCCAGAGTTAAGAGTTAATAATGGCTAATTGGCTGCTTAAATACTTTAATAATCAGAGAGATATATACTTGCACCGAATATCTTGTAACTTGTAACATTTTCAAATTTGCTCCAAACTTCGCCAATATAATCAAGCTAGTTGAATAAGAGAGAAAGTGTCAATGAAATTTAGAAATGTTTCCTATAACACACGTACATACTACTTATACTCTCTCGAGTTACTGCATGTTGCTGCATGCGAAAGTAGAGAGAATTTTTTAATGGAACGAAACAGGACAGTATTACGTTGCTTTATTAAATTTCCGCATTGACCGTCGCGCTTTAATCAGAATATTTGAGTATGAAGCATTGAAACCATATCGAATATTTTTCACGTAAATACGCTCTTCGTTCGATGAAGGAAAGCCAGTGAAAAATGTGGAAGGGAAACCGAAGCATAAAATCCGGTGCGTGAAATAGCGTTTCCTGCGATTATTAAGCGAGTGCGCTTCATCGATGTGAAGCCAAGTTCGAAATGGAACGGCGCAAAATACACTTTACCAGAGAAAGTAAAGATTTACCCCCTCGCCATTTCGGTTTGTTATGAATGCTAATAGACCTGGCTCGCTTCTTCGTCGACCAATCATCTGTAAAACTCGATTCCGATAGCTGGTGACGCGGAATTTGGGTTAAAAACTGGCCGTTATCCGACTTCTTTCGCAACGTTGTTCCAGATCGTAATAATTGGTGGAAACAAAATCAGTCGAGGTTTCTTTGTAAAGGGAAACTTCAAATGAAAACAGTCGAGATTATTATCTCTTTGTCGAAGTGAACTTAACACTCCATTTCATTTCGTTCTTTGTAGTTTTAACGTATAAAACGTTTTACCTGTTGTAACTCAATTCAGTGGAAATATGTCACCGTAGATATATTATGAGTAAAAATGCAATCAAACTGTGAATACCGTTGGAAAGTAATTTTTCGGGTATGACTTAATTGGCATGGGACGTCGAATGTTCAAGACGCAGTGAGTTAATGTACATATCGGTGAAATTAGTTCCAACAACGATAGAATTCTTTTTCCGGAACAAATTCTATCATCTGAATCATCTATTCGAGCGATGAAAAATGGCAGAAAATGGCGGGTATTTGTCGGTCTTCAATTTCGAATGAAACGTCAGACATCGTCAAATAAAGTCCGACGTTTTAATCGCACGATGAAAATTTGAGTAAAAAAAGAAAAAGCAGATATAGGTATACATGGAGCTGCGTACATGCCGGTAAAACAATTAAACAAGTGGAACTGAATGAATTGAAAGAACAGTGTAAATTCGTTACTAAAATGAACTACATATTTTAATTAACGAAAAGCTGCCAGCAATTCCATGCAACAAATCACCGCGGCACCACAGTTCCAATTTTTTACGATCGCCGCATGGTAAAGCCAGTTTCTGTCATCGTTTCGCGTTTGGAAGAATAGAGAAACAAAAATAGAGAAAAGCCCGGGGAAAAATCAAAAGGAACGCGAGTTCGAATCTGAATACCGGAGGCTAGTAAATCTTGGACCAGTCGCGGAAGGACAGAGTTCCGTTTAGCCAGGAAAATTTATCACCGTTGGTTTTGGAATATTCGCCGAAAGTAACGCGGTCCGATGTTGGCCGTTGTACGCCCCGGAAATGGATGCCGGGCCGCGTAAACAAGAAACACCATTATCCCCTATCCAAGAAAAGGCGCCGCACGAGGAGGCGTTAAACGGCACGGCCGAGTTTTTTGCCTTTTCGCGCGGTCTTCAATTTCTTCCGACCTGACCGAGTAGGAAAACTCCTTAATGACGCCGGAAGTGTTTCTTCTACGGCGAACTCGCGCCCGTCCGTCGTTAGTTCCCGATCGTTGTTGCATCGGAATTTCTCGCCAATTCTCTGCGAAAATCGCCTTCGAAAAAGGTTTCGGTCTAAATCACGTATCGATGGGAGAACCCGTGTCTACTTCCATCGCGGAATATGGCGAGACGTAATTATTTGCGTGAACCAAGGTTCAACGTTATAAACCTGTACGAATGTTCATGCGAATTCGTATTTTCGAGAAATACCATTAAGGAAATAGAGCATAAGCAAGCGAATAACACGTAGCATATTGTAATTCGAATATTTATTATATTTTTCTATATATTATACTTTTTATCAAGCCATTAACAAACAGGCAAATAATCTACCTTCGAAAGTAGATTGCCATCAACTTGTTTATAACGCAATGTGATAAATCACAAGGTAAACTGCCTAGCGCTACCGAAATATTCAACTATCTGAAACAAAAGCTGCATTATCCTATATTTGGTTTTCTATTCATGATGGACGAAATTGAAATTGACTGACGCGAGATTTATTATAATTACGGGTACGCTGTGATCAGGTAGAAATTTCGAGGTTCGCTGAACGTTCCGCGATTGTTTGTTTATCCGAACAAAACGAAACGTATTCTACCCGCTACGAAATTCGAAATTTGAAATAATTTGGACATAGTAACTAGCAAATCTGGCGGTCCAACGATGCGGCGGCTCGTATCAGCGCAGTTACAGAGTATTCGTATGAAGCTTCGTTAATTACGTACAATTAGCTTTAATTGCACTTAAGTATAATATTCAAATATGTGTGTGCCGACCGAAATTTACAAAAGCGAGGGCCAATTTAACGGGATAAAAGGTATGTATGCATTGCATTTATTAAGAACACGGCGAAAGCGTTTCGGGTAATCGGACCTTCATGACAAAAGCCTCGAAAATTGCGTCGAATAATTTACGACCGGTTTTGCATATTTCATGAACTCCTCCATCATTCGGGACAGTACCAGGCGCACCGGTACACACAGTCGTTCGCTGCAAATGCGATCCATACTTTGATGTTTAATGCCGGTCGATCAACGGCCAGCCGTTATATCTGCCGGATAATATACTACTTGAAATTAGATTTTCATTTAAATTCGTATCTCTGGAACGCTTAATTCTCCCGTATCAACGAGGCGACGTCCCGTAACGCTCTGGTATACTTGTCCAAATTGAGAAATAAATTCACGATGCGGATAGTATGCACGTGATCGAGCGATCGATACGCGCTATTCCCCCATCACACGCCCCGAATATAAGTTAGAACGAAACGATTCGTTTCAATCATCGAGTATCAGTCGCACCGAAAAATAAGTATTCAGCGAATGGATGGTCATTAAAACGTATCGAACGATATTTATATTGGTGGAAAATTATTTTCGAAATGTTTGCCTTTGTGCTCGGCTGACGGCAGAAACGAAATACCAACGTGGAAATGAAATCAACGCCCGATAATTGTCGGACATGAAGTTTACGTAGAATTTTCCGAATCGAATCGAATCGCGGCGATTGTAATTACACCGTCTGTGACGTGTTTCTGTGGCAATAACGAACCACGAATCTCGCCGAACTGCGAGTAAATCTACGACGCACCGTTCCGCAAAACCGCAGAAGGGTTAGCCGAGGGGAAGCAACTTGTATTAATCTTAAAATACAACCGAGTTTCGGAGTAGCCTTCCGCGCGAATCCGACCGAAGTCCCTGTTCAATCCGCCGTCGTAAAAAACCGTCCGCTCGTAAAACGAAATTAATATCGCCGGATATCGAAAGAGTATTTTACAACCGTGGCAAATACTGGATTAAAAAGTCCTCGCCGTATATATCTTCCGAAATATTTTCAAAATTTATACGTATAAAAGTAATGGAATATTTTATTCCACTGTCTACCGAGACAAATCGGTTTTTGTTTTCTCCTGTCTCTATTCAAAAAGCATCAGGTTTGCTTATACACGCGTACAGGGAGATCTCTGCAGAGAATTTGTCACAAAAGGCAACGTCCAACGGACGATTCTATTTACACCGGAGAGCATTGACCCGTCGTCTTCCATCATGTTTAAACAGATCCTCTTCTCTTAGCAATCTCTCGGGGAAACGCGACACCACCTACATTTCTAGATCCGCGTTAGCAAAGTTGCAAGCTGCTGGAAATTAAATTCGTAGCTTGGAATTCAAAAAGATCACTCTGTGCTGGAGGAACAGTCGGATCGAGAATACCGAGTGTAGTTTGACGATCAAGAATCACGAAGAACAAAGAAAATGACTAGTATCTTCTTTCAACTACATACTTATGTTTTACCTTACTGTCAAGGAATATTAATGTCTCTCACGGCGAGAAGTCTAAAGTGTCGAATGTCCAGTGAGAAACTTTATATCCTATTTTACGCCAGGAAACCAGTGCCCCGTATTTCTTCGACGTCTCATATACCAACCACGATTCTCGCACTACGACTACAGCGGTCCTGAACCGCCCCTGTCCGCTTCACTTCACCACTTCTTTTCGTTCTCGGTTAAACAGTCAGCGATACGCGAGAAAATCTCGATACAGTGATGTATTCCATACGTATCAGAAACTATCACTGGAATTCCCTTCGGGGTCATATACTTCCATCATTTCATTTAATATCGATTTAGGAAGCCAAAGGATCGACTGCAGCCTCGAGCATTACGATCAGCCGATCCTTATCACTCCTTGACAAATTCAAGAACCTCGACAGTTATCATTTAAAAAGATCTTGGAATGTTTCTTTATTCTCTGATTTACGGAAAAAGCCGTAAAAGTAAAATACATAGAAAATAAACTAAAGTAGAGTATAAGATTCGCATTATATATGACAGTTAAACGATGAGCTTAAGCGTACGCTCAACTCTTTCCAGAAAATTAATATGTATTTTTTAGCAAAAATGATATTCACCGAAACGTTTCTGGCTCGTGAATTTAACAGATATTTCCTAGTCCGTTTTTTGTAAACAAAATTTAGATCTTAACGAGTCGCACGGTCAACTATATTCGATAAAACCGGGATAGATATTTAACGAGTAGCCTGGACCACGTCCAAACTCGACGAAGAAAGCAAACGGCCAGTTTGCAAGCTCCATTGATCATCCGATGTGTATCGAACATGGACAGAAATTTGCGGACAGGCTGAACGCTCGATGAAAAGAAACCGAACGAAAGTGCCCGAGGTGGCCTCGAATGGAACGAGAAGTTTTTTAGTCGGGACTCCGAAGACGAGTCCCTGTTCAACGAAAAGAACGCTCTCCTGGCGCCACTTCATCTCTTAGCGGCAATACGCTTGAAAAGTTCGACGCCGATCGCCCAAGCAGTCGGCTTCGTCAAAATCGATTCCATTTACTTAACTACCACTAGAGGCGACGTTCTTCGAGAGAACCGCTCGTTGTCGTCTTCGTCAGCTCCGCCAACGAGAACAAGCAAATAGCGCCGTCACTCAGCGCAGACACTCAATCCGAGGAGTTTCAGCTTATATCTCGAGATGCGGTAGAATCCTTTGATCTATTGCGATTTTTCGGAACAAACAGATGTGGCTTTTTAATCAAGATACCTTTAAATTGTAACGCGAATTATGATAGAAGATAGAAAGCGATGATGAGTCTCGTAAAGGTTAAAGTGGAAACAATGGAATTTTAATCGAAGCGATTTTCAGCAGCGTACAGCTGGTGTCTTCGTGCAAAACGCCCCTTCATGCGTAATGCTTCTTCGGTAATCAATTTTCGATAAGACTTCAATTTTTGCCAGTGACTGGACAAAAGCGTGCTGGAACATTTCCAAACGCTTGAATTTATATTTTATTCTTTCTTGCTCAGTGGTTCAGTTCGACTCCTCAATTCGCTGTTTCGATATTTTTAGTACCATTCCGAGACATTATAAGTATATATACGTATTACGTTTTAGTATTTTTAAATGAAACGTTACTTATCCCACACTAGATGACAGAACGACGCATGTCCGACTAAATACCCAGTCGTTCTACTTAAAAAGTTACCGCCTTTGATACTACGCTTTTTCCAATGATTTTCGCGTATTCAGTCGTATTTTTGTCGTCGTTTCAAATATATCTCAGAAGAAATCGTCCTACTGAAATTGCCCTCTCAATAAAAGAAATAAAAATAATTTCCAAATAGTTTGTAAAATAAGCTCACTTAGACGTTCACTCGCACACGACCTAACTTCGAGATACGAGTCCCAGTTACGTTGGTAGCTGCAATTAACCCTGCTGCATTCTCGCAGACATTTCACAAGGGATACGGTGGGGGAGCAGATGGGAATGGAGCTTGATGCAACGGTGTTTGATCCAGAACACGCCATTAATATGTGACGCAACGGCGTAATACGTAGTTTTCGTTGTTCTAGCATTCCGTTTGACTGTCTATCGCATAGGGAAACAGGAGCCGTACTAATTTCCCCAGAACGAAGTACAATTTACCTGATTTACGATTAAAGAGTCGGCTTCCTCTGAGGAAGTAAAATTTGATAGAGTTCAAGTAAATTGATATAGCGCTGCTCGTCTAAATTCATCACAGTCAAGATATATGATAACAAAGAATCGAGCATTCGTTTCAATCCTCTGGCCAAGTCTCTGGCCAAAAGATTGACTCATTTATATCGTTTATATTTTGTTTCGATAATACTCAGTATTTCGGAAACTATAGCGAGGAATCCGTACGCGAGATAACCATCTTGTGGTAATTTTCAGACGAGATAACACGCTGCAAAAATATCGTGGAGAAAAGAGAGAACAAAGGTTAAAGGAATTTCTAGAAGCATGAAACAGGTAGATGAATGTTCAAATCAGTACGCAGTACCATGTGCGGCAAGAGCTACCATTAATCTATGTGAGAGCTGAAATCTCGGTTCGAAATCTCACATTTCATTCGATGGTCGAACGAAATCTCTCTAAAGAATCCGCTCGATTGCTGTACAGTCGTGTATTCTTTGTATACATCGTCGCAAGCAGTGGTTTAACGAATTCCTGAGATTTCACGAAATAGAAAGCAAGCATGAAGTTAAGGTGACACAATCTCCGGAAATTACTTCGCTGTTATGCGTACGACATGTATCCCGCGGCGGCAAAAAATCGCAAAGGCTCGAAGGTTGAGCGTGGATTTGCCACCATTATCCTTTAAAATATCAGCAAACTTGGTGACAAACTGTCTGTCAAATAATCGTCACTGCGATAAGAAGTCACCTCCCCTCGTCCTCCGCCCAGTCTTGTTTCGCTAATCCGAGTTTCGCGCAAATTTTCCAGCCTTAAACTTCCTCAACAGCCAAAGTCAATGACGATTGAAACTCTCGCTTAGGCTGAAAGCTTCTTATCGGGGATTTGTCTGATTTTAATACGCGCCAAAGGCAGCTCTCGTAATATTTCAACGTACCCCTTAACTCGCCGACAGACATCGGGCAAACTTTTTCTTCCCTCTCTCCGTTTTCTTCCCCCGTGCGCTCCCCTCCCCTTCCGGCAGTTTCAATATTTAATTGAAAAACAAGACGTGTAAAATTCTACCAAGTACATAGAGTGGGAAAATAGCGTGAATTTTAACGAAGTTTAAACGTTCGTTAGCAATTTTAAAAGACAGATTGCCGCTTTTAGAGATTTAAAGAGAACGCAGAGGGATATCTCCATAAGAAAACTTGCCAGCTTGATTCGAGAATCTTCAAAGCTTTTCAAACCCGTTGCCCGATGTTTCCTTCCACGCGAACGACGCCGTGGAAAGGTGGATATGCAAAATTTCGTCGTTGGTCGGTGACGCTTTTACATTTCTACGTTCTCCGCTGTTATAACTGATTACGGACGGAGGGAAGAATTTTTCGCGATCGTTCGGGCGGAAAACTAACCACTCGGTTCCGCGGTGTGTGTCAACTTTATCGTATTTCTGAAATTCTGGGTCACACTCGCCTGGATCCCCAAGAACCGAGCAAGTATGTTGATCGTCGAGTTCACACGTGGCGAACCGTGCGCCGCCGGAAGGCGAAGTTAGGCGGAACACACACGGCCACCGATCGAAATCACCGCTTCGACGAACGAAATGCAAATACGAGAGAGGATACGAGCGTGCTGCATTTGAAAATGCTACGCGTTTGAAAATCAGTCGTACCGTCGATTCGTGCCTCCCTCTCTCTCTCTCTCTTTCTCTCTCTCTTTTGTTCTGTGTGTGTGACGTGTGTATTTGTGCCTCGACGAGAACAGGGTTTTTCGCGATTCTCTATTGAATATTAACGTCGACGATGAACCAGCAGTTTTATCACGTCATGAAAAATATTTGAAAAAATCTTCCGATATTGATTTTTTTAATCTACCTAGAATGCAAAAAATGGAGAGAAAAAAAACACCAGACTGCATTTCCTCCAAGAAACGTCCGGATATTGTTTTCCCTGGTCGAGACTTTTTAGTCAGGAATATCGAAAAGCGATCTGCGCTTTTATCTGGACTTTCCGTATCTTTTAACGCCAAAGAAAAACAAAAGTATTCGCCATCGAAGATTAAATAGATAGGATAATCTCGTACGTTGATCGTAACACAATTTGATAAAAGGTTAACAAAAAAAAAAAAAAAAAAGAAAGGAAAAAGAAAAATGCTTGACACGATGATTCTGAACGCTGGTCTAGTCGACAAGATTTTATTGTTGTAAAATCGACGGGACGATACGCGGCAGACTGTTTTACCACTTCATCCGAACGATCGTAAAAGTCACGTCACGACGTTCACGTATTCCCTTCCTTATTCTCGTAATAGTAAAGCCTATCAACTGACATTTCAGACGAACATCTTCTATCTCGAACGTATAACCGTGAAGCTTCGAAACATCGACTATAAAACTCGATACCGTAATAGTCGGAAAGAGAGCATTAAAATACGAGCGCCAGCTCGCAGGGCTTCTCTCCATTCTCATTTTCGTAATATACTCTTCCTATCGCTCATTCTCATAATATTCTCTCGTTCCTTTCCTTGGTTTCATTTCTTCCTCTTTATCGTCCATCTCTTATGCAAAACGCGCTCGATTTATTCATCCTTTGAATATTTCGACAGTTGTTATAAATTATCGGAGCTGCATTTCGAAATGTATGTACCTTTTAATCCCCTTAGGGATCTAGAAGCGTTCGCTTACATAATTAATACCGTTTATTAGGATAATAATAATAAGTGTAAATGGAGAGACCATGAACATAATCGTGGGTTAGTAAAGAGGTTTTAAAATGAGGTAAAAATAGGTCAATTCGAAAATACTCTTGTAATTCAGCCGCACTATTGCGAACGGCGTGGCGCGTAAATAGCGTGTCAATAACCGTACCACCATCGTATCGTTTTTCTTGGCCCTATCGTATCGCGAGTTATCACGCCGTCCGAAAAAAACCGACGCTAATGGCCGGCCGGCGCACAACTACCCCTCGGTTCGTTAGTCGCCGGTCGTTCTGCTGAAAATCTGCTCGTTTATTGCACCCTCTTAGACGCAACGAACCCGAACCGGCTGCAATGTCCCGACTAAACTTCTTTCCTTTTTATTTAGCCGTCGAAACTTGTGCGGTCCAATCTCCTCGTGATGGGGTGAGATCCTACTCCACACGTTTACACCCGTTCTCTTGTTCGATAACAGCTTGAAATAATAATAACGGTACAAGTATTGTGCTGTCCATAATCTTGTTTTAAGAAATTGCTATTTCTAACGCCGCTGTTCTCTTGGAGTTTATATGATACGAAACGAATGTTAGATTTCGATACATATTATTAAAATGCAGATCCATTTCAATATTAATACATAGGCAGCTATGCTAATTTCGTGTAGCCGACACTTTGCATAAATAAAGTACTGCAGATAAAGAAAGTATCTGTAGAGATAGAAACGTGAGGAAAAAATGAAGAGAATAACGAATGTTAAAGATATTTAAAGAATTTGATTAACGGACGAGAAGAGGAAGAAATTACCGAGTCGAAGATAGAAATTAATCAAAAGTACGCGAAATTAGTTGATAACCAGCGCCGTTAGTTTGTATTCAATTAGCGGGGCAAGAAGTTTGTGATTGATTAAGGCGACGGAAAGAGAGAAGATTGTCTCCGAATTCGAAATATAGTTACGATTGCTTATCTACAAGAAGAAGTTCCATCGAATCCAGAGACTTTACACTTCGAAATTTCCTCAAGCTCTTTAGATTAAAAAGCTCTCCCGCGTCAAACTCGTAGTCGGAACATAAAACATTTTTCGCTTCGTTTGCGCGTCGACTCGATTCTTCAAACATCCAATTCGATGATATTACAACCGCAAATCTTGAAAGTATCAACCACCGAATGTAATATGATAAATCGAACGAAAGCTTGTAACCGCCCAGAATTATTCCGGAACAGACCGAACGAGTAATTTGAAAAAGCAGTAATTAAAGTTGTGAATCGAGTCTTTCTTGCAATTCACGGCGTGTCTGTCGCCGTATTCTCGATTCGAATGCTCGGTGAAACGCTCAAATCACCTATTCACACGTTCAAATGTCGCGAGGGTGCGCACGTATTTCTCCCCCTCGATCCACGTTTCATTTCGCGCGTAACCAGCATTCCTTCGATCGATCATAATCCGATCCCGTTTCATATAATCGAAGATCCGGCGTGTACGACGGAAGGATTCCGTGAAAATGAATTTATGCAAACTCTTTCAGCGGTCGCTCCTTTTCGACTGCGACCCACACCCCACTCCCTTCTCCGACCTCTGCGTTCGTAGCTCGAGGGTTTCTTCGATGTCCCTTGCAAATGACAGGCGGCGATCGAGCGCAAAAACGGGCATCGTCCTTCTTTCGAATGACAATTAATTCTACCAGCAGTTGCTTTAGAAATTTCATTTATTCTGCCGCGCGCTTATCCCGCTGAGATTAATCGTTTGATCGAAAATAATAGCTCGAAGCCAACGAAGGATCGTGAATGTTCAGCGTAAAAATATTGAAACGTTTATCCGACTTTATTTCAACTTCCCAAATGTTCCATGTAATATTCATAAACGAGATTGTACAATTATTCACGAAGGAGACGATTAAAATTTGAAAACGCACAACTCAAATCGATGTCCCGATGGAACAGTAGGATCATCTTAGCTAATCTCTGATGCGTCCACTTCGTTTACGAAGAGCCTCTTATCCCGACCAGCATAAACGACGTCGTCATTATGCGCGTAATGGAACTTTCTTCCCTCCAACTGACCTTGAAACATAGGTAGACTAGAATAAATTTGCTCGTTCGCTATGCGATCTAAAAGCCAACGAGGAAAAATCTGAAACATCCTGTAGACTTTCATCTCGTTGATTCGTCCCCTTAATCCACGGTCTTCAATTTTCAACCGAACTCGACGAATTCGTTAATGACTCGCTGGAAATCTCAGTTATTAAAAGTAGCGAGAGCTCGTTCGGCCTCTCCAACCACTCTTCTACTTATCGAGCTCCGTTTCTTGACCCTTTTTCACTGCGCGAGACTGTACTCCTTCCGGCAACCACTTCAATTTACGATTCCGAGATGGGACATTCAGGCGTGAGCCATCGTTTGTCAACTTCCTACACACCTATCGTTGTGAATTCGCAGGCCGAAGGAATTTCGAATCGAATATTACATGGTTGAATCGTTAACACTCGTTCGCAGAGACCATCGTTATAAATAGAATATTTATTTAAAAACATGCTCACCGAAGACAAATTTATTTATTTGTTTGTTTACGTTGTTTGTTTATTTGTATATATTTTTTGGTTTCGCGTTAATCTCTTTTACGACGCCATTTATGAAAACATTGATTTTTATACGACCAACCACGTTGCTATTGTTTTAACATGGCGCAAGTAGTAACGCGGATGTTTAGTCAGACGCTGGCAGTGGAAAAACAACGCGATAGGTGTTGCGTCGCGGCAAACCACATTATAGCGGCGTCGAATCCGATATCGTTGAGCACCACAATTAGGTGATACAGCTCATTGAACCCCGATACTGACAAACTTCCAAAACTTCGAACCGTAACAACAGTACGTTTCCCGAAGTTGTACTAGCAGTTACCATTCCGCTGGCTGCGATGGCCGCTGCCATTAAGCGCCACATCGAAAGCTTCTTGTCGCGTTCTCTGTATCGATATCCTGGGATGTTCGGCTCGTCGATACTCTCTCGTCGCATCGTATCTCGTCGCCCCTCTCCTCTATTATGCACCAACTACCTACAATCACCACGAAAGTGTCTGTCGATGCGTTCTGTTCTCAAAATTTCCGCGAAAGTGAAATTTCCTGACGGAAATTCATACGCCGAACGCCACTATCCGTCTCGTTCGATTTTCCGATCGGCGTTGTTTATTTGTTTGTTCGGCATTCGTTTGGTTCTACCCTCAAAACGCAGAAACGCGGACAGCTTTGAAAAATGTTTATTATTTCACGGCACTACTACTGAAATATGGGATTCTGACATTTCGCGTCCGATGTTTTTTATTGCTTCCACAGATTCGGGTATTAAAGCCGTGCTATACTCACATTTCTAAAATGTACATTGCCCACGAGCGCATGTGTGTGTGTGTGTGTGTGCGCGCGCGCATATTCGAAGCCCAACGATCCAAGCTTACAGCTACCTATATCTATAAAGATATATATTACTCGAGGATCCTGGTACATAGATCGTGATCCTTGGTGGTCTGTCTGAAAACAATGTGCGCTTTGAAATACCAAAATTCTTGCATTAATAAATACCGCTTTGTATCAAATCCTAGTTAAACTTCCGAGAACTATTTCCGGAACTTGCAAACGCCTGACGCCGACTCTCGAGACCCTTATCTCGGCATCTCTTACGAGCGTAATAACTTTCTTCTTTAAGTACTGCGGAATAAATGATTCCAAGACCACTTCGCCCCAAAGATATTCAACACCGTAACCTACCACCCGCGGTACAAAGACGGCGAAAACGGGCCGTTCTAACCCGGTTTATACATCACAAAGCTCACCAGGCCAATTCACTGACGAACTCTATTCAGCAAAAGTGTGTTCACCGTGTTACACCCTGGTCGTACGCGTTCAGCTTCCGGTGCGTCGATCATTTTCAACATTCGTTAACCATCGTGGCTATTGGGACAAACGTTTCCTATCAGCGGGAATGAATCACGTAGGCAGAAGCGTGTCGTTTGTTCGTAAACTGTGTCGACCGACGTGTTTCCTGCGGAATCACCGGAAACGAGGGTCGACGACATTTTATTGCGTCGACGAGTTTTTCGTACGGAACGATCGCTACGCTGTCCGCTTTCTCCGCGTCAATAATTCATCGTCCACTTTATCAAAATCTCTCCCTGCTTCTTTCTCTCTTTCTCTCTCTCTCTTTTTGTCTCTCTCCTTCACTATGAACCGAAATCGGCCACGATAACCACCGTTTCGCGGCAACCGATCGCTCCTCCGCCCAAGAGGTCGCTCCCCGATCACCAGCGACCCGACCGTAGTGGCGGTTGGTGAATTTTCAATCGTTGCCAGCTATTCCGCCCGTATCGATTTAATTCATTAACCCGTTCGTGGGAAGCGCAACCTGCTGGAAAGCGCGCAGCTAGCCTCTGGGAGTAGAGGAAAAATACAAATCGTTTGCCGAGTTATTAATTCTGTCGAAAATTTCCGGCTATGAGAAGTTAAGCCAAGTAAGGCTATCAACGACTGATGATATACGGAATAGAAGGACTTCGTGTGCCGTTAATTAACCCTGGCGTCGACAAACCAGTACCTATTTCCATCATTCTTTCTAGAAATAACAGAAAATCACTCCGGAGACTTATTATTTGGCAACTTTTACGCCACGTTTACGCTTCCGACGATTTAAATACTGATGTTCCAAATTTCCTTTTGTACGTGAAGATCATAGAAGAGAGACACGATACGTTAGTATATTGCTACATTTTTATCGCTTGATTTCCTTATTTTAAAGTCATTCTACTGTTAAAAGACAATACTTTGATATGGCACAGTTGAAAATGAAAATAACTTGCTAGGTCCCAGGATACAAACCGTTCAAAAGACTCGTAAAGAATACGCGACCATTGAGACGAGAGATATTTTAAAATTACAAAGAGGATGAAACGATACACGTCGAGGTCGAGAACCAAATAAAAAGACGATTCTCGAAAATTTCCCATATTTCCCTCTGTCGTCTTTATTTATCGAGTAACCGCGTCATTTTGCTTGCCCATTCAAAGATCAGTCCCTGAATACTCGACGCGCAAATGCTTGTCAATCTCGAAGAACGCAACAAAGCAGCCCCGGACGAGGTTCTGTAACGCACGAGCTGGCAAAACAGTCCTTCAGGCACACCCCTGGAGCAATCCTGCTCCCTAGCAGAGGAGCGAACATTCTCTCGGCTGATCTGCGCCCGAGTAAATCGCAGATGACGCGTCTGTATATGAGATGTACATACACGAAGGCCGAGAGGGGTGAGTGAAGCAGCAATAACGGACTGGGGCGAATGTCCGCACAATGGACTGGTCGGACGTGGGTCTCCTCGATATATCTGGCCGGCTGGCCGGCAATGGTGCTTGCGAGGGGAGGATATATTTCGAATATATATTTGACCCAGTGCTATCGACGCGCCGGTAACTGATAGCCGGCCGATTTCGGCCCCCAACGGCCTTTGTCCTCTGGCCTGAATTAAGCCGCCATTAAAATAATAATCGCGCTCGGCGGGCCGCGCGTTTCCACGTTGTCACGATTTCCGCGGAGAGACCGCTCCACGTTCACCTCGTAGATAGAAATCCCGCCCTCCATCCAGAAGGGAGATTTATCGTGGAAATCCACGCGGGCACTCCTGCAGATTATGGACGACATCGTAGCAGGACGAGGAGAGAAACGGAAAATGCCAACGGTTTAGAGCACGGCTGGTGGAGCCTACTCGCTCCACTCTCAGCGAGGACCGACGTGTATTTATGGTGATGGTTTCAACTGGGCCGGATTTGGAACGATGTTGCTTTTGACGGCTTTTGTGCAGGTTCGTTTCACGAAAGCACCCTTTGTCGGCCCGCTCGCGGCAAATCAATGGTGTTTAATGTCGTTCCGAGGGCCTCTGACTATACCCGTAATGCTCCGATTGAGGTTGCTTCGTTTAACAAAGCGTCAGAATTTTTTTTATTCTTCTTCCTCGATCAATCTAATGGTAGATTTGAAATGTTCCAGATGGGACGCTGTTTTTCGTGGTTGATAGCATTCACGACGAGCTAGGTGGGTCGTGTGAAAACCAGAGGCATTGGTTTTGTACGTTCCTCCGTTTCCAGGGTGGAAAAGGGCCAGCAGAATGTGATTCCCGGGTAAACCGAGCGAACTTGTAGCCGAAATTCGGATTTCTTAGTAAAATAGCGATGCCTGGATGTAAAGCTCGCAATGATTCCAGACAAACCGGTGCGAATGAAGTGCGGTTAGAGTGCTTCCGCCGTGTGTCTATACGCCGGCGCAAATCTTCATGTCGAATGGGAGACGAGAGAATTTTCCTGCCTGGCGCGTTTCGAAATTGAACCGGCAAACGACCTCTTAGGTTTGGTTTACGCTGCCGGCCCAGTTACAACGCGGTATACGTTCAAATGTTATTCAAAGCTGCGGAGCGTGACTCGAGCGCAAACGTTACGGCATGTGACGGCGCACTGACTAAATCGTTACAGTGAATCAAGCTTAAATCAAGTCTAAGCCACGGATCGTAGATTCGTGTACCGTTTAAATATTGTTTAATGCCCGGCGGATAAATCCCCGCACCACGGTTTCCTTCTTCTTTCACTGTGAAACGATCGAATATGCAGCACGGGTCAACCATAAATACATTTACGAAGATTGTTTCTCAAAATTCACTGTATCTGCTAGATTACGTTTAATCCGCCGAGCAGGCATTATAATTTTACGCCAGGATTTACGCTTGATGCGATTAGGCAACGTTAAGTGAGCCCAGGTATTTATCCTTGCGCTAGTAGTACGAGTCAAGCTGTAACCAGTACCAATTTCGGTATATTACGGTATTTCGTTACTCGAGGGATATCGAGCGAATTGTAACGCGTAATCCAGCGGTCTTTGCGAAGCTTGTGAATCGAGACATCAAATAATGATCAAAGTAATGCTACCGATATCAGTAGTACGAGTCAAGTACCTTGCGTACGCGCACTAAATACCACTCGCCTTTATACTTTCACTCCTTGCTAAATAATGAAAGGCGAGAGAGCAGCTTCGAAACGTTCGTTTATAACTTGAGAACGGAATGGAGCCGGGCGGCGAGCTTACCTGTGCGCTAAACCGCGACTGCAGCCAAGCATGCGACATGACCCACCTTTAAATGTTAATCCTAACCTTCGGGCAAAGATTTTTCCAGAACTGTACGTGGTAACCTCATACCGCTCAAAAAGCGACCAAGAACAAAGACGGAGTTGCAGGCGTCCGTGAAAGGCGAGGGGAGAATGGAAGAGGTGAAAAATTAAACGTCGACAAAAGCGCCCTATAAATTTTTTACGCTAGAAGCTACGTTAGTTGGGGAAGCATTCTAGGAATTGTAGATGTTGCAGCGGAAACAAATATCGAATGAATAAACGAACGTAGGCTGAACGGTGAAAATTTCCCTCCCCCGCCCCTTCGTATCTCGTACCATCAATTAAACAATTTCGGTACGCGAGAACAATCCAAGTCTCGCGGGTATACTTCTGTTTGTATACTTTATGCGTATTTCCCTGTGCATATCTTTAACATTCATGCAAGATCCACTACCATCCTTCGATTCATGGAAATCCTTTGAAATTTGCAATATTCATGTGTCGGAGAAGCAACACTGAAACCCTGTTTGCTCGTATTGATCTTGACCAGTTCGTATTTTCCTTGTTCTCTCGCGCGGGTAACGTACATACGGGCGGAAAAAGTTGCGTCCCATCGAGCGTACGAACAACTACGCGGCCGTAATACGGTTGCTTAATTAAAGTTGAATTTACAAGAAAGATATTGCCTTTTTGCCCTGGGATCTCGTGAATGCGACGATCTCGCCCTTCTCCAACGCTATTCCTATTTTCTCTTCTCGCCAGTCCACGCGCGATATACGTTCGTTGCTTTTCCCGACCACGACCCCCCACTGGCGTGTTCATAAGTGTCAGATAAAAATTGCGAGCAATGAGTGTCTCGCATAATCCTAGGTTAACATTTTTAACGGCTATTTGCAGCTGCGGAACTGTCCGATCTAGCGCTCTATGAAATCGCCATCAGCCAGCCGCAAATCTTCCAGCTGCTTCGTGAGAACAAATACATTCTTTTTCCCGAATAGTCGCGTTACAGCAATCAATTAGACTAGCGTTATTTCACCTTTTTAAAGGTGCATCTATGAAAGTTTGGAAAATTTGAGAAAGAAGCTATTGTATAATAACGCCGCGCCGCTTTTGTTCGACGGTGCATGGTTTGCAAACTGCAGTCTATTCATCGGTCTCCGCTTCGGATAAAGTCCTCTCTACGTGTCATCGTTTCAATATAGGCGCCGACAAAAGTAGACCGTTGAGTATACTTCGACTTAAGTTGGAGGGAAACGAATTTCAATGACTCGACGAGAAGTGTCGCGATGACTTTCGGATAATTTCGAGAATCCGGAAATACTTAACAGGGAACAAGTGGAAGCGAGAGAAAAAGGCTTTCTAAAGGCCTTTCTAAAGACTTTTCTAAAGGCAGAAGAGCACTCGCGGTAATATAATGACCGCTTCAAAATCGATACTTTTAATTTCGACGGAACCACTGCCCGGCCTCTCATTTACTACCCATAATTAATGCCTGCATATTATGGTTACGGTTAATGTTTCTGTTTCCTCCCGTCCACCCAGCCCACCCTCGTCTCCCTCTTCAACTGGCGCTGCAACCTGCGTTTGTATCGTGTCACAAGCAAATTTACATATTGTTTACAAGCAAATATGATTTTGATTGTTAGAATCATTAGCGTGATTGGTATTCGATGCTGGATAAACCAACGTGCCTGGCGACTTGTAACGAGAAAGTTTCGGCAACTGTACCATGGAAATTCGAAAAATAGACGTGAGAAAAGGGATATTTAAGGAAAATGGCATGAATTTTATCGTTTAATCAAATTCGTCATGCTTTTCGCGCACTTAATTTTCCTTTCACAGTTACCTATGTGATAAAACGTGTACCTACTATCTATAATAATCGTACAGTATCTGCTTTTGTGTTGTAAAATAATACTTGTCAAATTTCTTTCGGCTTCTTAAATACAACGTGATGGAATCGGAATTACGAAAAGTGATCTACGTCCTGACTTATCATGAACAACAATATTTATACGCCTTGTTATATCGAATCTATTCTACAATTATTTTCTATTCTATTTCAGTACTCTACGATTCCATAATAACGGCAATTGTGTAACATGATAAACGATTTGTTATTAAAAAATATAGCAAGAGATGTATTTCATAAAATAGGTAGAAGAAATACAGAGAAGAAATACAAAATCGATGGTTAAACATTTGGTCGATTTTCCGAGCCAAGCAATTTCCGATCGCACGAGATCTCGTCCCCTTCTTAATCGCCAGTCCGAAACGTTGGATCGTCTCGAAATTCGTAACGCGAGTTGAAAAAGAGAAACGGAAGTGATCGAGAGCGAGAGAGAAGGATCGCAAGGCTAATTGCAGCTTCGACCACCTGGCAGGAAAAGGATATCCCATCTCGATCCGTTCCACTCGCCGTCAGCACGAGAACTGCACATTTGTCGGGAAAGGATTTTCCTGCATCCTTCGATCGGGTAGAAGTACGATCATGAATCGTGCTCACTGAAAACTCTCGTCCCTTCTGGATAGCCTGAGATGGTCGAAGAATTACGGGATTCGCGCGAGCCAGGTCGGTAAGTAGTCGCGAATGATATATTCGAAGTTGAGCACGTGGCCCAAGGGCGATATTTCACCTAGAGTTTCCACCAACCATCCTCCGCAAACGGCCTTTGACATTATCGAGATTCCGGGAGCAGCACCTGGAACTTGTAATTTCACTCTGTCCCTCTGTGATCGCCCTACCCTGCGCCACTTTCGCGTGTTTCCATACCGGAAAGTCGAGTTGGTTAACCTATTGCGTGAATGTAAACGACCTAATTTTCAATCCCTGCGAGATAGAACATTCGTTTGGTAGAAGATGAGAAGCTATTTTCGGTAATTGCGTAGATCCTGATTAGAGTCTGCTGATAAATTCTGTAAAAAGAAGTTCCCACGATTAAATATGACGAAACGTTATTAAGACGAACCATCGAAGATAATTTGTTATTTATTGAATTTATTATAATATTTATTAAAAGGCGATTTGAAGTAACCGTGAGTAGATAAAAATCTCATTTGCAATAATAGATTACAGTGGCAGAAAAATGTGAAAGTCTGAACTCCATCGAATGTAATGGATGGTCTCTAGGCGTGCAAAGTTAGCGCTATAAGCGGCAATAGTATAGCCTGTGCGGCGCCGAACTCCGACAGTATACGGAACATCGTCCATCGAACCACTGTACTGCAAATTCGTTTCTTCTCTAACTTCTTCGTCCATTTCCTCTTTTTCTATACTCGCAAACATTCTAATTCATAACTTTCGATTATCTTCTCATAACTGTTACATATGTATACAATGGAATTTCATTTAGTGGCACGAGACATTAATCAATGGCTGATTACGTATTCGCCGCTATTACGTCGATTTTAATTATCTTGTAATTAGATTCCACTAATAAATAACACCGTTAACGCGACTACTATGATCTTTACAGATCTTGAACAAAGATCTTTCTGATGAAAAGGGTAAGAGTAAGGGGTAGCAATATTTTAACAGCAACGAGTGTTTATAATTAAACGAAGCAAGTTAATCGAATCCGGTTACTTGAACGTGCACTATCGTATTAACAAAAAATCATCTTTCGGCAGAACGATTTTCTGACACTACCGGGACATCAAATGCGAAAATTGTTCCCTCTTGTCTGTATCCAGTTAGGTAACTACCCCTGTCCTTTGATCTGTTATCCTGTGTTTCGTTAGAGTTCGGGTCGCCGCGATGAGGGAACAGGGACTCGTTCTCGGTCTAGATAATTTAACGGTGGCCAGATGAGATAAGGTATCCTGGTGGTCGTCGAGGTGGCGGTTTTGCGGTGAGCCTTACAACTCGTGATGCCGGCCGTCCCGATTTTCCCGTGTAAACATGACCCGCGATGCAACATTTGTTCGCGCCTCGGATCCCGAAGGAAATTTCCGACTCGGAATATCCGCAACGTGATAACCTACGATGGTCAATACGAGAGTCAAGTGCGAATGGTTCCACCGATAGATACTTTATTCGTAGAATATTCTATTTCGTTCCGTTATAACGGGAAATTATGGTACACGAGAGATCTTCCATATCCCATCTCATTTTTCCCAATCGAATGTTTCACAGAAATCGCAAAAATAGTGACTCTGGATTCGCGGGTGAAAAGTTAACGAGGCGAGATTCTAATTCGAGGAAAAACTTGAAGATCTTAAATCTTTGATGTAAGAGAGTTTCCGGGAGTGTGGGAAAGCGCAGTAGAAAGAAAATTATATGAGTCAAGCTTCCAGTTCGAGGGAAACTGTGTAATTTTAAGCCAGTGACAGAAGGAAACTCCGACGGAACTTAGAACTCCGACGAGCAGGAATTTCTATGTGCCCGACTACTATAACTTAAAGGACGCTTGCTGAGACCGCGAATTACGCTAATTCTATTCGCTCTAGTTACACCGTCCCTCGAATCTGGACCACTAATCGTTCCCTTTGTATCGCTCTTTTACCTTAACCGTGCTCGCTGTTTCCCCGTGACACCTTCGTAGATTCGTATCTCCGATGAGACTTAGGAAAACGAAGAAAACGTAAGCAACGAGCGAATAATAAATCTTTCGCGCAGCCGGAGAATACGAAATTAGCGCTCATACATTTTCAAGCTTCGTTGGCAACTTTGTTTGCATGTTCCGGATGCGTCTTATCAAAGTTGATTTGGAAGTTTCCCAAACAAACACAGACTGTTACTATCTTAACGAGTGCCTCGTAGACAGTGCATCATCGTGCCGGAAATGACTGGTTCGAGCATGGCCAGATGTGCGGCTGAAATACGAATCGACGCTTCCGAATCGAATCTAATTGGATACTTTCCGATAATAAAATCGAACTTTTGAGTAAAGACGGCTAAATTGTTATAACCAAATCACCGATGTTTATGCAAATTCACGTTTCTATAAACGCAAATTAAACTCGAATAAAAGAACGTTCTCTCTTCTAAACGTGTACAACGTGTACTTTACTTTTAATATTTGTCCACTTGTTTGAATGTGAATCGGAGGACAATATGGATCTGAATTTTGGAAATACCAGAGAAAATTAGTAAATTCGTATTATATGAACTGTTTCGTCCCACGACGAGTTCATATAAATGGATTTGTATCGTATTGTTCGCAAAATCGAACGAATCACAAATCGCATATTTATATCACTGTGATCGCTATTAATGGGAAAATTCATCGGAACGATGGTCCCTAACAAAATGGAAAGAGCTATTTAATTTAGCCTGTAGCGTTGGATGTAACACGTCGTCAAAGAGTGAAAACCGTATGAAATAAACAAGAAATGGAAACGGTCTCGGTGCAGTAAATTGTAAAAGCGTTTGAGAATGTAGAAGAGCACGAGGAAAGAGAAACTGGAGGACAAATGAAATGCAAAACGAGCCGTTTCCTTAATATAACTGAATAAACAATCGTCGTCGAGAAATGGCAGAGGTGACGCGTTCGTTCAAGAATGCATGGATTCACGAAGCGAAAGCGACGAGAGGAATTTTACATGACGTCGCAACTCGAGCCAGACTTCTTTCACGCGGCCGACAAAGCAGCGAGACAGTGACAAATCGAAACGAAATTTAACATGGAAGGAAGATACTCGTTCGCCCTTCGATCCGGAGATTCCTCTCGCGCGACGCCCGCATTGTTATGTAGATCGCAATTTCCATCTTCGTTTTCAAGTTTCCAAAGAGTAAGAGAGATGATCGGAAGAGAGAAAATCTCAACTGTCTTTGACGCTGATTAATCGAACCATCGAAACGATGATCGACTCGTTCGCGCTCTGTGAAATCGCGTTGCGCGGCTAACAAGGCCGCGGATCTCGTTTTTCGAGCGAATTAAAAAGCGAGATGAAAAAGCTTCCGTTCGCGCGGAGTTTATTTCGAAAGCTGGCCAAAGAGTAACATGAAAAAAATTGCGTGCAACCGCACGAATCAACGTTGCATAAAGCGTAGGGTACGCACGTGGCCCGTCCAAACCCCGGCAAATTGTAGATTTGCAGTCATCGAACGGTGAAAAAGTTTACAAGTTTCGATCGCATCTGCCATTCAGCCTGTGTAACTGCTATTGACGCGAAATGAACAGCTGGCATAGAACGCTAAACGAAAGTTGCGCTTTTTGCGGATTTCGTACAGATAAAATAATTTGGCGAATAAAAGGAAAGGAACAAGACTCGTTTTATTTCTCGATTTATTCGAGGTAGAGTAAATCTGAATTGTCCGTAGCTGGTGCAGTTCCCACAGTTTCGTGAATTGAATCTAGGTGCTGGCTAACAAACTGTCCACTAAGAATTGCCATTCAATGCTCGATCGTTAGCAGTATCCGCGAAGGGACAGGACAGAAACTAACGCATACAGTTAAGCTTCCGGTCCAGATAAGTGAATTACGGCGGTATCCACGTAACGAAACGTGTTTCCAATTGCGAATTCGCTGGATTGCAAACAATCAAACGAAAAGTTACATAACGTAACTCGTAACGAGGTTGCCAGTGTAATACAACGTTCATTGGAATCATAAAGGTAGGTTTTGTACGGGTCTAACTAAAATATCACCGCACGTTGAAAATCTTAAATAATAAACGAAGTCAAAAATAACTGGACTTGCGTTATTTTTTTCCGTTTACGTTCAGAAATCATTTGAAAAATTCTCTCCATTTTCCTATCACGAATTATTCAAATACCAATACAGTCGTCCGCTATTCTACAAGATGATTCAACAGTTACTAAATCCATGCAATGTTTTCGAATAAACAAAACTGTAGTAGTAGAGATCTGGTAGAGTACCAGAGTAGTAGAGTTTATTGCGCGAAAATTGTTTCCAACGAGAATTGCGCTTGACGATACCGAGACTTTCGAGAAACACAATAGCTCGATAAAAATACAGGAAAGTGAAAAGGTGGTGACGTTCGATGAAATGAAAATTGGGAGAATCGTGGAATTTCCTGCAGAGGCCAACTATTGAACAGGTTTCTCATTCGGCTGGCCGGGCGCTGCCGCGTTGTCGCCCGACGCAAAAATGACCGGATGCGAACGGAATTTGGCATTAATTCGTGGCGGAACGTGCATTCGATGGCCAAGGACTATCGCGGGCTGGCGTGAATCCCGCATATAATTTCCGCGCGGCGAGTTTCACCGAAGAACGATGGTATGCGAGCCGCGGAATAAGTAGTATCGGTGAAATATGGTCCCTACGGAAGCGTTTTTACCGGTGCACTTTATGCGCACCAGAGACTGCCAAAATTCCGCCGTTTCTCCACATGGCTGGGCGTATCAGCCCGAAATTCTGGTTCGAGTTCGTATACGCTTGTCGAACGGACGCTTTCGGCCGGTGGCACGCGAAGAAAAAGGGTTACTTCCTGCGCTTGGCGAACAACGTTCGGCTATGAACACGTCCATTTGATAGATTTTATTAGTTCGCGAGCGCGATGTGGATTTTAGCGGTTACAGCTTTGCAAATCTTCCACCGACGACTTTGTGCAAGGGATGAAATTTCCTGAGGAAGTTGCCGAGACTGAGTGGTGGGATTTTCTACTCGTTTCGGGTAGATCAAAAACCGATATGGAGCCGATGTTTCTCTCCACGTTTAATAGTAAGTAGAATGAGAAAGTTGGGAAAAGTGGAGGATCTGTTCAAACCCGACCCACTCACCTTACTTCCACGAGCTACTGGCTGCGATCCATGAAATAGTTTTAGTATGTTAAAAAGTGGATGGTATTACACGAAAGAGTCGGCATTCATAACCAAGAATAAGTGTAAGAGCGAAACTTCTTATGGCCAGAGTTCTCTTGCATAATAATTTACAAAACTGACGACTCGCCACTTCCAGATTAGAAATTTATCGTTTATGATTTTATAACATTACGTCGAATAGAATAATTAGCTGATTTGTCGTTTGTAAAAGCTGTACGTAGAGCTTCGCTTGTTTTATTGCCAAGCTCATTGTTATTACGCGAAAGAAATTATTAATGTATAACTTCTTCTGTATAACTGTACCTTGTATAACTTCTATGATAAACTAAGACTTCTCTAGTAAACTGATTATAAAGTATACTCAGTATAATTCATCGTACTCGTCATAATTCAAACAGTCAGCGTACCTTCAAAAAGGCTAACTTCATACGAAACGACGTTCGTTCGTTTTAAGTTCGATCGTTGAAAATTTGTTCCATTCTCAGCGAAGATTTAGCGATGCCATAAACAACATTTCCCTATTAAAATACAATTTCGAAATACCGATCGACGTATTTCCTACTCGTAAATCATCCGCTAAGGCGACTCAATCATTATTAAAGTACGCTCGTTGCTACGGCGAGAAACTCCTAATCTGAATGTAACGAGACTTGGAACTCGACTGCTCCTGGGCACAATCTGCCGCCGCGAACGTGTGTTCCTCGAGTTCCGTTCGAGGAACTGAATGATCGATTTAATCGATGTTTAACGATTTCAAGCACGGCCGAACTCCGAGTGGAGGTAGACGTGCGCTTGCCACTTCCGTACGCGGAATTTTTGCGGTTGGTTAAGATTTCGGACGCGAAACGGCGATTCGTTTCCGAAAATGCTCGCGAATATCGAGAATTCAGAGAGGTGCGCGGCCACGCGATTGAATACGATTATGGAAGCGCGTCGGTTGATTTATGACACCGCCTGGAAACGTTCTTTCTGTCTTTAATATTGTTCTGACTCACGTGCCAAAAGTGTATAGCTACTGAGAAATATCTTGGAGGCAGGCTTCGAGTCCCATCTTTGGAATTTTCCAGTCACATTGTGGCCGAAGATTTAAATTCGATACAGACGACAGATCCCATATTGGCGATGCTATGTCGAAAAACGAGACTATTCGTCGCTCGTGTCGCTATTAAGCTCTTATTACAGTGGATGTGCTTTTTGACGAGTTAATGTTTCCATCGTCAGAATAACAACTCGTTCTGTGGCTATATGCTTGAACAGGTACTCGTACCGTGAAAACGGAAAAGAATGGATGTATATAAAAAAAAAAAGATTAAAAATCTGCGTTTCTAGTATGTAGATACTTTGTGAAAGATTATTGCAGAGAATAGTCACTTTGATCTGACAGTATATGTATTCACGCATGACCGTTTTGTGACAGCAACGTGATGATGACGCTTTTGAAATGAACGCCGAGACACGAATGGAACGCTGACGCCAGTCAAATGAAGCAACGTTCCTCTCAAAATCAATCAACGACATAATTTTCCTATTCTTGTATTTTGTATCTTCCTATTGGTATAACGAAGTAATGAAGTAAGAAACCAAGTGCATCCAATAGAATTTCGCTAGGTTATATCAGCCTCGATAATTTATATATAAGGTATTACACAATATAGGAGCAAACGTGAAGAT
The DNA here is from genome assembly GCF_000188095.3 of Bombus impatiens. Lineage (NCBI taxonomy): Eukaryota > Metazoa > Arthropoda > Insecta > Hymenoptera > Apidae > Bombus > Bombus impatiens. The sequence continues at coordinate 649,294 of NT_177421.1, forward strand.
TATTTGTGAGAACGCAGCATCGTTGGTAATGAAAATCGGATCCGCAGTGAACGCGTGAAGGCCATAAATTCTTGATTAATGACCAACATCGATATGATTTATCGTAGACGTGTTCAATGCATTTCCTGCAATCTTCGAGCAAAACCAGAAGCTGTACCGTGAAGCAGTTATCGGCGCCGCGGCTATTTTCCGCCTTAAACTCGCATCGAAATCGGGGGAGAAAAGTACATAGCCGGAAGGGAGAGGCAACAAAAGTCTGGGCAACGATGAGCATTGATTACTTATCGATTGTTTGCGCACACGAGGCTATTCGCTTGGTCGAAAATCGCGGTTTCTTATCTTCGCCGCCCTTTTATGATCCGAATCTAATTTTCTCCACCGTCTATCTCCGGTATTCTGTAACAGAAAATAAGCAACCTTCGTTGCACCAACTCTTCGTCTCTGATATAGTTATGTGTGTACACCGGTGAGACAAGTGTGCTTTATCTCGAATTAGTCGCGTGGAGCCGAGGAATCATGACAAAGTTTCATGCTAAAGCAAATCTTCTTTGAGAAAAGATTAAAACTGGTAATCATTAGAATCGTATAATATATACCGATTTTTTGTTACTTTGTGTCGAATATGTTTCTTTGCTGTACCTTGAGTAAGATTTGTTACACAAGAGTGATATATACGTCTTCGTCTGTAACTATTTTTGCACATTGCAAAATCTACTGGCGCCAATTTACGATCGAATAGTTAGAACAAAGAATTACTTATTTTTATACTTTTTAAAATATTCAGTTGACGTAAAAGAGAATAAATCCAAACGCTTTCACTATTTTCGTACGACTATCGAATCCTTTGATAATTGCATTAGTATTGTACATAATCTAAAAATAGAAACGTGTTGAACAACCTATCTAAATCGCCACCCGATATACAATATTTTCAGCTTCGCCTAAATGCGATTAGAGCTATCAGCCTTGGAGTCTTCTTCCCTCGTCTGTACGTTCGAAACTCGAAGTGTCCAAGGCGACGCCGGTTTCCACGGTGAATCGGAAGATAGACGGGGCTCGAGATTTGCAATTGAAATGTGCTAATCAAGTTACGAGACGGAGGTCATTCGTTCGAAAGATTTCTTGCTTAATTAAGTCGTAATTTCGCATCCTTGGAATCGAAGCACGAGACGATGGGAGAAAAAAGAGGAGCGGAAGCCCAGGAAAGGTGTCGACTCTCGTGAAACTTCTTCCGTCTCGTTTGCCTCTCTCCGCGCTCGACGTCGATGACGTTCAAAGGATAAAAAACCGAGTCCACTTAACGGAGAGGGTAATTAGACGCCATTGAAAGAGAGAGAAGATTTAAGAAAAAAAAAGCTGCGCGCGTAGGTTAAAAAAAGAGGCGAGAAAAAAAGAAATACAATCTCACAAATCGCGCAAGAATGTCGACAGATATTAACAAAGTGTGCAACGTCAGCAGCTGGATTGTGGTTGGCCAGGGCACGGACAACTGAAGCTTTTCGCATGCTTCGTAGCTTTTAGTGGAATTCTCATACACGGAATAGGTGGGAACAGTTGAATTTGTACTTTGGTCTTGCGGATACGAGACGTTTGCTGTTTTAACAGCGAGAGAAGTGGCGCCAGAACGGAAACCAGAATTAGAATTAAGGACCACCGCAACGAGTTCGCTTCACAATGGATTATGACGACTCGCGAACGACCCTATTAAACGTATCAACGTGGGGTAGAAAAATCCATATTTTGAGGCAATATTCCGAGAAAGAATTTCGTAATAAACGATATATAATGGTATTTCGAAATTAAACCGACGAAAAATCGACGAACATTCGCGCCTTTTGAATCATTTCCAAGCTTAAAGTGGCCACCATTCTGAAAGTTTACGTGGCGCTTCGGATTCCAAGAACGTAAATTACATGCAACATCGAATACGCGTCGCGTATCGCATCATCGTGCACGACAAAGCGTTTCTCCAACGTTTGGAAAAACAGACGGAAAGAGACTTTGCCGGAGCGTCTCGAGTTTACCCAGAGGAACTTCCCGTAAATCGAACATTCCACGAAAGTTTCGCGATGCTCGCGACTTTCCAAGGAATTTAAAAGTTTGCCGAACTAGAGCCGGGGACCTTAACAATCCTGGGGGGATTGGTTATCTAATACACACCGCCGAGAGCACTTTTACACCTTGTTAAATCTAATTCCGAAGAACGGAAGAGCGATTCCTATTAATCGCCTAACGATCCGCTGAAACATCTCCTCTATAAATTTTTAAATACCCTCTTATCCATTTTACGTTCTTTCTGTTTATCTTTTCTGTATATTCTTTGCTGTTGCTCTGACACCATCTATGTAGAAACTATTTGTACACTAATTCATTCTCGTATGTAAGATAAACGAAAAGCATACAGGAAAAATACGATACGAGCAAATAAAAAGTAAATTCTGGTAACACGTGCAACGTACTGAACTTTTTAAAATTGCTCTGCTGTAAAAAATACAAAATTAGACTTATCCGTATTCCTCTGTAGCCTCCATTTACAAAACGCGGACAATGTGACTTATATTTCTCTGTGATCTTCGAGCAATGATCGTAATAGCAAAAGAAAAACTTCTTCCACTAACCAAACCGAGAAAAAATCAAGATGAAGAACGTAGAAGCGAATAAATATCTGGATCGATCTGATCTTAACGAGGTCACGAGAGGGGCGTATCTCTCATCTAGATCAAGACGTCGCTCGAAATCTCAAATCGTTCGAGATTCCAATAGCTCCTTAAGGAGTGAAGCACTAGCCGGGATAGGGAGGTGGAGAAGGATAGGGCAGGGCGAACATTTTAATTTCGCGGGAATCACATTCACGAGTTGGATCGGAACGAGTTCTGGCAAAGGTGGACCCGGCATTCGGTCGTGAGAGAGCGAGGGCAGACCATACCGCTGTTAGATGGCCACGGTAATTCCATTTGTCCCATTTCGAAGCGAAATAGCTTATAATGTCGAAATAAAACGTCCCCCAGATCGGCCGCTCGCGGTAGTTCACGATCGTCGAAAGTCACGGCGCGAGGAAAAGATCACTGCAGGATATGGAAATCTCCCAGCACGCGGTCCCTTGGCACGGTAATTCGATTTCGGTCCGTGTATCCTCCGCCGCTCTGCTTCTTAACGACGCGACCTCGTTAGTTACGCCATTCCCGCGCGATTTCTCGCGATTCAGACCTGGCTTCGTCGTGAAATTGTTGTACGACGCTCGCGATACGGAGACCTCGTGTACTGCGTATCAATTTGCAGCGGCCGAGGTTACGGAAAAGTTATGGTACACGTCTGCTAATTGAACGTACAGAGAATTATATAGGTAGAGAGTATGAAAATAAAATGGCACTCAGAAGATGGAAGAGATCAAGCGAGGTTGTAAAATTAGTTGAATTCCAAAGTACACTGGTTCCGAACGTTCTAATAGTTTCGTGCAGCTGCATAAGTTAATCGTTGGCAAATTCATATCTCTATGAGGACGAGTGAAGAAACGGAATCTGAAAGAAGATTCGTTTCATCCACTTAATTTTACCATGATTGTTGTTCTTCTGGTATCTCGTACATTTTTGCGTATTACTACGTACAACGTATATATTAAATTCTGAAAATGCATAAAAATCCGCAACCTAGCAATTACCATACATACGCTATACCATGTTACAATATCGCGGTTTTAATAAGAGATTGCAAGCGAACATTTTAAATATCAATTTTGCGAATAATAAGACATTTTCATCGTAGGACCACTTAAGGCTTGTCATCTTAATTTCGCTCCAACAGTACCATTTTTAAAATGATAAGAGATATTCATCTTCTATAGAACAAAGACTATAGATCCGAGATTCCTTCATCCGTTCTCGGGAGCCGAGTTTTCAGCCAGGCCTAGCTCAATTCGCGAATCAATGAACAATCTTGCCAGCGTAGATTCACCGTCCGCGAAACAATCGAGGAAGAAGGATCGGTGCATAGATACGAGCGACGGAATAGATGTCGCGTTTCAGAAGAAAGAACTGTTCTACGTGGCTCACAAGCCTCTCCGTACGATTCTGCTCGACTGATGTTCATTCCCCTGTGTCCCCTGGGACAATACGATGCGCTCGATTGTTTCACCGGAGATTGTGAAACATGAGAAACTAGTTCAACTACAAGGGACCTGGAAGAAGAAACTTCTCGTGGACGAATAGCTACTGAAAGATAGAAGAATTCTCGCACCCACTGTCACTTTCTCTGTTCTCCGTTTCTCTATCTGCCTTTCTCTGCTTATTCAATTGCAAACAATCCGTCTAGGTACTACGATCAAGATTTTTTTATACAGCAACGTGTTTGAATTATTTCCTCTTCATTAAGTTATCATACGTGAAATCAAACGTGGTCGATGCTCGGCGGGTTTGGCAGAACGGCCAAAGCTCAAAGCATGTTTCAATTTCAGACAAGCCGTGTAACTGCGTCACATCTGATCTGGAGTGTCGCTTCAGAAATTGTTTACCGATTGATCTCGGGATCAAAATCGGACCATCGAGGGTAGAATGCTTTAGATCGTGTTAAACGAAGCTTTGCGTGCTTTAGAAATTGTTGCATAGTCAGACTAACTCCCTGCTTCCTCCGATTGGAACTGTAAATTGCGTTCTCGACAAAGTTCGCACGGTCAACGAGGAACACTTTACTTGAACAAGTTTAATTAAAAATCTGGCGTTAATACAGTTTCACGCTTCATCGGCCGGGCTTCAAATTGATAATACGTAATTGTCCAGTCGACCTGCGTTTTTCCACTAATTAAAAAAAAAAAAAAAACGAGAATCGAGTATTTTCTGTGGCTTGACGAACTCGCGAATCGATTCCTTTTTGTGTGTGAAATTCCACAACGTACGAACGAGGTCTCTTCGCGTTTTATTTAAATCAGGAGCGAAACGTATGTAAGTAACGCGAACTGATGGAACATTGAACAAATTATCTGAAACTTCGCCATGTTCAAAATTTATTTACGCAATCTCTTCAGAGTTTAATCTGACAAATGCTTTTTTGCATCTATTTTCCTTCCTCGCCTTGTTTTCAATCGTATTATCCTTTCTCTGCCGTGAATATTTTGTGAAAAAAATATAAACTCGTACCTGTTAACGTTCCTCCGGTATCCACGTCCGAAGATATTACCAATATACGCGAGCGAATATTCATCAAGCATTCTGGTTCTAAATTCCGAGAATCCCTCTAACATTCCTGTTAAACAATTTTCTTAACTCCGTTGAACCAGTTTCTGCCAGTTTTCGATTTATTTTCCTTTCCCATCACGGCGAAAAAAATATGTTTTCCCATCGATGCTAAACGATTTCCTATTGATAGCGATATGCAAATAGCGGAATTTTTATACGCGCGCACCGGTCATTTTTCATTCACACGGACAAAAGCTCTCCATCTCCCTTTCGCTCCCCGTCGCTCCCTTTCCGTCTACTAAAACGACGAAACTTCCGGTACCTGCCGGACACGAAGATTTAAATATCACCAAAGGATCGAATTGTTTCTCGATCGGGAAATTTCGAGAGTGCAGTCGAACCCGTGACACATTGTTCGCTAATGCAGATTCGATCTAAGGGGCCCGAGCGCATTATCATGCGAAGCAAATGGCAACGACGCAACATTGTTCCCATGAAAATAGACTAACCCCGAATTCAGCTAATATCTATCCCCATCTCTTACTTCTTTCAAAGCTGCAAATCACACTCCTACTTAGTCTCCTGTCTGAGCTTCGACGTCTTACACTTCATTGCACGGAACTATCAAACTCGTTTTGCGTTGTAAGACACCATTGGTCTTTGATAATAACGAAAGAATGAGACGATCGCGTACTATCGTGTAAGTACAATATCACAATTCTTAAGAATCTATCGCTAATATCCTTTGATCGACATCGAACGCTTCATTTTCCAGATATTCCCGCCTTCTACTTCTCCACGCTGCACGCTCATTAAGCTTCTCAGTTTCTTCTGGTCTCTCTCAACTCTGAACATTTAGCTTCCTAAACTCAGCAGACTTCGGTCGATCGAAAAATCTCTTTCAATCTCCGCATTCGGGTGAAACGATGACGTAGTGGTAAAAGACGAAACGAAAGAGGAAATTATTCTCGTCGCGTAGGAAACAATTAAAGATTCCTGACGACTCGTCAGAGGCTGGTAGTTGGCTGATCGATTCGAAGGAAATGGAGAAGGTGGTAAAGCGTAGTGGTGGTAAAGCAACGGAAGAAGGGCTGATCGTCTTCCAATTAACGTCACGTTTCCGTAGGGATCGTTATCCTTATCGCGGGCCACTTTCGAACCCGCGATCTAGAAAAAGCCTCACGATCGCGCGTTACAACGGCGAGAAAGTTGAACCACAGCATCGGCTACTTCTTATTCCACTTCCGCTTTGTTTTAGTGCAGCCCGGGGAATCGTAAATGGCGCGGCTGCTTCCAGATGCGGTTGGCCGTCTCTTTCTTCCGGCAAATCCGTGCCACGACAATGGGGGACAATGCAGGATAGGAAAGTTCACCGAGAGAGGCGAACGTTGACTATAAAAAGTACGATAAAGACCAGTAGGAAGTTGCAACTTGGCGTGAATGTCTTTTGCATCCGATGGGAATTTGAATTGACCCGATGCGTGCTGATATTTCCGAAGAATTTTTTTTATTAAAAGAAGAGCATAATAGACTATTTCTGAGTCGCTCAAAAATTTCCATTGACTGACAAAACGCTGAAATGCATTGGTAAGTTATTGAGGAGCGATGGTGGAGTCTAATCCACGAGAAGAATTGGCAAGTTTTCTGATTTACGAAGCCAATAAGGATGTATAACAGAAGAAAAATCCACGAATCCACGATCAATGCACTTATTTTAGTTACTTTTTCAATTTCTTCATTTAGATGATTTCGAAAGATTCTTCTGTGTGATGTTAGGAAAATTGCCTGGAACCGAATAAGACTCATTTACTTTGCAGAAATAAATCTTTTGTACCCGTGAGTATTCTGGTCTGCGATCTTCTCGTTTTGTTTCTCTATACGTTTGCGCGTATCCATATCGATATAAAGACAAATTTTTGAATTACATTTTAAGTTATATAACCAAGCCAGTAGAGTCTTTTCAACGAATAATGAAATTCAACACCAAGATTTCTTAGAAAACACGAAACTGTGATCAAAGCAATTGTTCTTTCCTATATTAAATTGTAAGACAATGTAAGTCTTCAGCGTAACTTCGATAGATTCGACGTCGAACTGAGACGTCGAACGTAAGTAGCAACGATTGGCTGTGGAGCAACGACTTCCGGCGGATAATGTCTAATTTTTCAAGCTTCTCGTGCACGCAGCAATTTCCGGAGCAGCTCGATACGAGCTATTTGTCAACGCTTTATCTGGTCCACTTCAAGCGGCGAGTTTAGTTTTTCCACGGGAAGCAAAAAGACAATTTCCCCTGGCTGATTGCATCGTCTATGTTGCTTCAAATACAGGAAATGTTTTTTCTTTACGAGATATAAAAATGTGTAATTCGCTAATCCGATTGCTGAACCATTCGAAATAATTACCTTTTGCGTTGGATAAAAATTTCGTTTGGCTTAGAACTGGTAAAACATCAAATGTAACTGATATTAACAATATTACAAAAAATAATTGTTTCTAATTATATCAAATTCGTCATCCGATAAACAATTTGAGCTTATAACAACCGTAAAATATTCGCTAAACAGTTGTAATTAGTTATGCATTTAGAACTTTCTTCTGAATTAGCAACGTTCGCAACGTTCTACGTTGTAATGGAATATTCTTGACGAAAAGTGGCTATTCCTATCAGCGAACTAGAATGTCAATAGAGGATTCATACGAGGAAACTACCAACTTTGATTATAGGCTTCCGTTACTTTTGTTTCCATGTTAACGGGAATATAGGACAAGAATAAAGTCAATGAACAAAAAGAGCAATAAATTACCAGGCAAGAAGGATATTATTGCTAACTTTCGTTATAATATCTTAGTATTCTGCGTCATGTTAATAGGAATATAGAAAGATAACAGAGGTATTAAACAAAAAGAGCAATGGAAAGACGTAATGCGGGTACCAGCATTAATAGTAACATCTAGGTATTTTTGGCTTGCTGTTACTAGGAGCACAGGATATTAATAGAGGCCTCGTATAAACGAGATCATTATCAGTTATCAGAGTAACTGATAAGAAGACACACAAAGAGTCGCTGATATTACTATGTCCTTTCGTCGTAACGCCTTCCAAATAACAGGATCGCAGAATGTAACTGGAGGTAATGCGATCTGATTACCTTGTTGGTAAGTTAAACGCAAAAGTTAATTGTAATTTTGCTGTCGACTTTACCGTGGTAATCTAATTATTTATTATTAATTCAAAGGAATATGAAAACGAAAATTTCAAAAGGATTAATATTCTTCTTTAATAATAAGAAAAAGTTACCGAATCATTTCTGCGAGTCCGAAGTCCATTCTATTATTCTACCGTTTCTGCTAAGCTATCTTAACAATCTCATTAATCACTTTAAAAATAACAACGGAATAAAAAAAGACCGGAAGAGAATTGATATCTTTCTCGATGACGCAAAGTCACCGAATCATTTCTCCTCATCCATTCGATCATCCTCACGGTTCTGTCCTCCTTGTACAATTCCACTTTCCACGATGAAGTATCAGCCGGAAGTTATAAATCAGCCGACAGCAGCGTTGACCCAGAAAACCAAACGATTCCCAGTGTCCGGCAATGCTCGAGGTCGCCGGGTAATTTCGTTTTATCTGGCAGACCAATATCTAACTAAAACTGTTCCGCTTTCCTCGGCCCGTTCGACAAATCGAGCGAAGACACGAGATCGTACGTAGCGACGCGACGTGCAGATCTGCCGTGTGGGCAGGATCCTGCCTTTGACCGAAAGTCGGTTTGTATTTCGTGGGTCGAAGGTGAAATATACGAGAAAGCTTATCCAAGGCTCGGCCGTTAATTCATCCTGATATATCGTTGTTCGCGTGATCAATATCCGTATCTCGATAGTCCAACTTTCCCATATAGTTCTCGGTTAATTTGTTTTTCGGTCACTTTCGCGATCGAAAGTCTACTATCATGGCTTTGACTGTCGGCAAACGGTTGCAAGCTCCTCTGACATAATGCTACGTTCGTACATAAACTGAAACCAAACTGCAACTTCTGCTTTCTTGGCTGGTCTTGCTTTTGATAGCACCCATCGGCTTCCTGGTTTATTTGCAACTGACGCTGTACCGCTGGAAACTTCGTTCCACTTATGGAGCAGCCATGCTGAAACTGGCTAACATTACCACCCATGGATTCAAGAGCTGGCGAGGCTAAACATTATAGTTCGCGATACGAAAGAAAGTACGGTTATAAAGCGAGAACATAAACGATTCGAAGGAATTAAGCATTCTCTCGAAATTGCTAATTTCCACCGTTGATAAGTCCGTTCTATCTACGAAGAGCCGTAAACCGACACGACTGGGTCACCTCACCGCGATGACTCTGCTAAACTTCCGCTCACAAGTTTCTGACACCGTGTCGTGGAAACTTGGGCTTCACCTTGAGCGAAATTTCGAACGCGCCAGAGCACTGTGAATAGGGAATAAAAGGGTAGGAACAAGAGGTTGACTACCAGGTCGGTGGAAAGAGACCCCCATGTCTGGCCGACGAGCAACCACGGTCCGATAAATAGCGTCCTTTTGATAGTCCTGCGAGCTTTGAACGGTTCCATCGCTTTGTCTAGCCACTATCAAATGAACTTGAGGGTCCGCGTAATAATTAGGCGACACAGAGGGACAGGGCCTAACTGCTAGTCTCAAAGTGGTCGTTACCGATATCAATGGCACGTTGTCGACGGAGACAAAGCTACGGACGCCTAATCGTTCGATTGGTCAACGAGCTTTCAGAGGAAGGCAAAGCAAGGCATAAATATCGATTCCTACTGCATGTGATCAGTTTCCTCGGTGTAGTTATAATTCTCTTATTGAATACTGCGAAAGGTGACGTCTGATATTACAAGATTCTAACAAGTATTAGAATATAATGTTAGTAACAGAAATAATTGAACGTCTTAAATGTAAAATCACGCGTAAGTTTTTATGATAGTATCTTTACAGTGTCTTAGTCGATACTCTAGAGAATAGAATCTGTTGACACGTATTAGTAGAACATGCATGTCTAATAGGAATAATTGAAGAACAAACGCTGATTTAAAGCAAGTACGTTGCGTGTTTTATGAATGTCACTCACATGGTTTTTGATACGGAACACTTTAATTTAATCGGTTTAATTGAAATCCCAATTATTCGGAACTTTGAACGCGACCAAAAAATCGGTTGTAAATACGAATCATCCGGTGTATCACTGCACAGGTTTATCGCATTTTACATCATGCATCGGTTCGATGACTGGTTATAGAAAAAATGAAACAAAATAATGTTATATTTATACAGGGTGGTTGGTAACTAGTGGTACAAGCAAAAAGGGGGTGATTCTACGCGAAAAAAGAAGTCGAAAATATACAATAAAAATCTTTTTTTAATTTTTTTTTTAACTTTTCCATTGAGACAACGTTATATAGTATAACGTTATATGAATTAACGTTATAACGTAGTACGTTATATAACATAACGTTATATAGTATAACGTAATACGTTATATGGTATAACGTTATAACGTATTACGTT